>NC_056729.1:1891403058-1891580558 GCF_019279795.1 Protopterus annectens
CACCAACTGCCTCCCCATGCTTTACAGTTATTCCCTGCCTCAAAGTTTATACCTTGTTCAGCAATGACTTTTAAGTAATGCTCCAAATGACATATCAGTTTTTATATGCAGGACGTGATGACTGTGACCTGGCATGTTAAGTGCACCATCCATCCATCTATTTTGTAAACAGGTCCCTATTATTTCATCAAATGGCCACATTGTCAAATGGCATTTCATCAGAAATGCCATTCATTGAGACATTCTGACTGAGATTGCATTACAGTGGGGATCAGGAAATTTGCCCTTAACCCACTGTGGTGTGATCTTGGAGTTGGTATATATAATCAGTGGGGGTTGTGGGTATTCAGCAAAAGACATTTTCAATGAAATACTGTTCAACAATTTGGCCATTTGAAGAAATAATAGAAACCCTTTGTAAACACTAGTTGTGTGCAACAAACAATCGCAACCATCTAAGCAGGCCAGCTGAGAATTTCTTAACCAAATAAGAAGTCATCATTTCATCTTACAAGATCTCCATTTATTACTAAGCATTCCTGGCAGTTTTTAGGCCTAAAATAGTGTAGCTAGCAGCTGTAGCACAGTCCAGTCCAGGTTTGCTGTCTCTGGGGCCTGGTTGTTTGATTGCAGTATTTGTTTGTTCTGAGCACATGTTCCAGGCCCTCTTGGCTTACCAGAAGCTTTTCTTCACTTTAGTGAGAGCGATTGTTGTTGATTAGCTATTGGCTGGTATAGGTTGGGTGGTCTAGGGCTTTGTGTAAGCACTCATTGTTTTTTTGAGCTTTTTTAAGTTGTTTCAGGTTGTACCATCTGGTATTTAAACCATACCTTTGAGAGGATTTCTGTCTATACATAGTGAGATGAGTGGAGGAGGGGCACTGACCATAACTCTGATCTGTGAATTATAACAATAAGTATCCTGTTTTTATTTTGCTTATTTTTACTAGTTGTTGCTTATTCATGTCACTTATAGCACTTTTTTATTATCTGATGTATACATTTTACTGTATTTTATTGCAATAAACTAATCTGCATGGTTGTACTAAAATTGTCTGCCTAGGGCCTGTTAAATCTTGTTTGTTACTCTCACACTGTTTGTTAAGCTTTTTTAACTAGGTTCACTGTGTGTGAAAGGTATTAACTGGACATTTGCTCCATTTGTTAAGCGCCTGTTTGTTTGTTCTGATTTCCTGCCAAGGAGTATATCATATAACTGATTTGTTTGCAGATAAAAGCATTCCCTAGAGTCTCCTTGCTCATTTATCTGTTTAAAACTTACATTTAGTGGCTCACTGTTTTGTTCTGCTGTGATAAACATTTATGTATTGCTTTCTGGCTAAAATAGTGTAGCTAGTAGCTGTAGCACAGCCCAGTTCAGGTTTGCTGTCTCTGAGGCCTGGTTGGTTGTTTGCAGTGTTTGCTTGTTCTGAACACATGTTCCAGGCCATCTTGGCTTAGCAGAAGCCTTTCTTTACTTTAGTGAGAGTAATTACTGTTGATTGTCTACTGGCTGGTAAAGGTTGGGTGGTCTAGGGCTTGGAGTAAGCACTCATTGTTTCTTTTGAGCCTTTTTTAATTTTTTTCAGGTTGTATCTTCTGGTATTTAAGCCCTACCTTTTAGAGGATTTCTGTCTATACACACTGAGCTGAGTGGAGGAGGGGCACTGACCACAACTCTGATCTGTGATATATAACAATATGTATTCTGTTTGTTTGCTTGTTTTTACTACTTATTGCTTATTCTAGCCATTTATAGCACTTTTCTATTGTCTGCTGCATACTTTTTTCTGTATTTTATTGCTATAAACTAATCTGCATAGTTGTACTAAAATTGTCTGCTCAGGGCCTGTTAAATTATGTTTGTTACTCTCACACTGTTTGTTAAGATTTTCTTAGATAGTTTCACTGTATGTAAAAGGTATTAACTGGAAATTTTTCCATTTGTTTAGCGTCTGTTGATTCTGATTTCCTACCAATGGGTGTATCATATAACTGATTTGCTTGCAGATAAAAGCATTCTCTAGAGTCTCCTTGCTCCTTTATCAATTTAAAACTTTTATTTAGTGGCTCACTGCTGTTTTTCTGCTGTGATAAACATTTCTGTAGTGCTTTCTGGCTAAAATAGTGTAGCTAGAAGCTGTAGCCCAGTTCAGGTTTGCTCTCTCTAAGGCCTGGTTGTTTGTTTGCAGTGTCTGTTTGTTCTGAACGCATGTTTCAGGCCATCTTGGTTTACCAGAAGCCTTTCTTCACTTTAATGAGAGTAATTGCTGTTGATTGGCTACTGGCTGGTAAAGGTTGGGTGGTCTAGAGCTTGGTGTAAGCACTAATTGGTTCTTTTGAGCTTTTGTAAGTTGTTTCAGGTTGTACCTTCTGGTATTTAAGCCCTACCTTTTAGAGGATTTTTGTCTATACACACTAAGCTGAGTGGAGGAGGGGCACTGACCACAACTCTTATCTGTGATATATAACAATAAGTATCCTGTTTGTTTGCTTGTTTTTATTAGTTATTGCTTATTATAGCCATTTATAGTGCTTTTTATTGTCTACTGCATACTTTTTACTGTATTTTATTGCTATAAACTAATCTGAATGGTTGCACTAAAATTGTTTGCCCAGGGCCTGTTAAATCATGTTTGTTACGGTCACACTGTTTGTAAAGCTTTTTTAACTAGTTACCGTCACACTGTTTTTAAAGTTGTTTTAGCTAGTTTCACTGTGTGAAAGATATTAACTGGAAATTTTCTCCATTTTTAAGCATCTGTTTGTTCTGATTTCCTGCCAAAGAGTGTATCATATAACTGATTTGTTTGCAGTTAGAAGCATTCTCTAGAGTCTCCTTGCTCCTTTATCTGTTTAAAACTTTCATTGAGTGGCTCACTGCTGTTTTTCTGCTGTGATAAACATTTCTGTAGTGTTTTCCGCCTAGAATAGTAAAGCTAGTAGCTGTAGCACAGCCAAATTCAGGTTTGCTGTCTCTGGGACCTGGTTGTTTGTTTGCATTGTTCGTTCTGAGCATATGTTCCAGGCCATCTTGGCTTAGCAGAAGCCTTTCTTCACTTTAATGAGAATAATTGTTGTTGATTGGCCACTGTCTGGTAAAGGATGGCTGGTCTCTGGCTTGGAGTAAGCACTCATTGGTTCTTTTCAGCTTTTTTAAAGTTGTTTCAGGTTGTGCCTTTTGGTATTTAAACCCTACCTTTGAGAGGATTTCTGTCTATACACACTGAGCTAAGCGGAGGGGGGGGGGCACTGACCACAACTCTGGTCTGTGATATATAATAATAAGTATTTTGTTTGTTTTGTTTATTTTTACTAGTTGTTGCTGATTCTAGCCATTTATAGCACTTTTTATTGTCTACTGCATACTTTTTACTGTATTTTATTGCTATAAACTAATCTGAATGGTTGCACTAAAATTGTTTGCCCAGGGCCTGTTAAATCATGTTTGTTATGGTCACACTGTTTGTAAAGCTTTTTTAACTAGTTACTGTCACACTGTTTTTAAAGTTGTTTTAGCTAGTTTCATTGTGTGAAAGGTATTAACTGGAAATTTTCTCCATTTGTTAAGCATCTGTTAATTTGTTTTGAGTTTTTTCCAGAGAATGTATCGTATAACTGAATTGTTTGCAGTTAAAAACATTCTCTAGAGTCTCCTTGTTCATTTATCTGTTTAAAGCTTTCATTTAGCAGCTCACTGCTATATTTCTGCGGTGATAAACATTTCTGTAGTGTTTTCTGTGTAAAATAGTGTTGCTAGTTGGTGTAGCACAGCCCAGTTCAGGTTTGCTGTCTCTGGGGCCTTGTTGTTTGTTTGCAGTGTTTGTTTGTTCTGATCAAATGTTCCAGGCCATCTTGGCTTAGCAGAAGCCTTTCTTCATTTTAATGAGAGTAATTTGTGTTGATTGGTTACTGGCTGGTAAAGGATGGGTGGTCTATGGCTTGGAGTAAGCACTCATTGGTTCTTCTCAGTTTTTTAAAGTTGTTTCAGGTTGTACCTTCTGGTATTTAAGCCCTACCTTTGAGAGGATTTCTATCTATACACACTGAGCTGAGTGGAGGAGGGGCACTGACCACAACTCTGATTTTGATGGCTTTGCAGTTGCCCGCCCCTACTGTAAATTTGATCTGGGACACTCCTCCCAATCTAGTGTCATTAGTTCATTCATTGTACCTAATACAGAGAGAACATTGAGAAGGCCACCCCCTTAGTTTCTTAACCTTGAATTATCTTCTGTTCCTCCTTTCTCCCTTTCCATTTAACTTTAAAAAAAAAACAAATAAACTTTATCTAGCTGCTTGTTGCTTTTACAGCATTTGTGTTTCCTTCTCCTACTCTATTACTTCATCTTGTTTTTTCTGCTACTCGTTCCCTAAAGTGGTCACTTGCATCTTCTCTGCTGTATTTATTACTGCTGTTTTTAGTCTGTTTAAATGTTAAATGTTGTTTAAGCTCCTGGATCCAGTTTTGGTGTCCTGCAGACTACAAGAGCAACAGGAAGGAGAAATATATGCTCTAAGTGCCTGTACTGCATTTGTGGTGTTTTTGCTACTGTTTTAACTGATTTTCTTAAAAAAAATGTGCTAAGTTTGTTTCCCACCTTTCCTGTAACTAGCCTAGTTCAGATACAGATTTGCTGTATCCAGGACTGTTTTGTAAGTTTCTGAGCCTCCCAGACCTTTCTATGTTGTAGGGAAGATTTCTAGCTTATCAGTGGGAATGGTAAGAAGTAGGTAGTCTATCTACCACAAGACGAGTGGTTTATTGGCCATTTGGGCAGTTTTTCCATCCCTTTCAACTTTCTTGTTTAAAAGCCTGTGTTTGTGTGGGTTTGCACTTGTCTAAGCTCTGCGGATCCAATTTTGGCATCCTGCAGACTAAAAGAGCAACAGGAACGAGAAAGAGATACTCTAAGTGCCTACATTTTGACTTTTTCATAATTTACTGCTCTCTGCACTTTTTTGTCATTTTTCATTTAGCTGCATTTATTTAAACTGCATTTTCCTTAATATTGCTACACACTCAAGTGGGCTAACTTGTACAGCATTCACCGTATTTTTGCTACTGTTTAACTGCTTTTCTGCAAAAAAAAAGTTCTATGCTTGTTTCCCACCTTTTCTGTAACTAGTCTAGTCCAGATACAGATTTTCTGTATCCAGGACTGTTTTGTAAGTTTCTGAGCCCCCCAGACATTTCTGTGGTAGAGGGAAGCCTTCTAGCTTTTCAGTAGGAGTGGTAAATACTAGTAGTCTATCTACCCTATAAGAAGTGGATTCTGGCCCAGATAGTGTAATTTATTGGCCGTTTGGGCAGTTTTTCTGTCACTTTCAACTTTCCGGTTTGAAAGCTCATGTTTGCATGGGTTTGCACTTGTTTAAGCTACGTGGATCCAGTTTTGGCATCCTGCAGACTAAAGAGCAACAGGAAGTAGAAAGAGATAGGGCCGGATTCACAAAGGCTTGCACGGAGTCTAAGAGTAGAGTAAGACTCCATGCAGCCAACATGTCCGACGAGCGATCCAGAACAGCCGGCAGGGGTGTGCACGAGAGCTCCTAAAATGGCTTTTACACGGACAGGGCTCAGATATGCAAATTACCTCAATGGCTGCTGAAAGGCATGCAAATGAGGTAAATTTGCAATCCAGGAAACCTGAACCTGTCCGAGTATGAGCAGTGTTATTTTCAGAAATGTACTCAGTTGGCAACTGAGTACCATTATGCAAATAGCAAAACGGAGCCGTGACAGCTCCAAATAAAGATTGCATCCAGTTGAGGAAGCATGCCAATGGCCAAATATATGGCCATTGACAATGTTCCCCGATGAAATATGAAAATAAAAATAATTTTTTTCCCCCTGATCTTCGAGGTTTAAGCATAGTGCAGTGTCACGCAAATGTGCTGTGCTCTAAAAACCAGAAAACAAAAAATGAAAAGGCACAAATAGGGAATTTATAAGATATCATATCATACAATGCAAGTGAATGGCAGGCTGAAGACAATATGGCTACCAAGTAGAGGTTGCTAAGGGGTGAACCCAGTCTAAGAGATGTAACCAAGCATTAGTAGGCAATCCTATGCAAATGAGGGTAAGGATAGTGAATCCCAAGTCTACATAGCAAATGAGCACAGTCAGTGGATTGTAAGACTAGGATAAGGGGAGTAACAGAGTAGAAGATAGGTGACATCACGAGGGGGGTATGTATGAAAGAATGTAAGCTCATTAGAGCAGAGTGGCATGTGTCTGCTGTCAGTTACTCAACACTGGAAGATGTGTGTCACCAGGTATCCTAGCTAAAGTTAAGAAATTGAAGGTGTATGCTGTGGATATCACTAAAGTTTCTTGTAAAAGTGCTTTGAATGTGTTTGCACATGGGTGTGCACTTGTACATCCGAGTAAGACTGTGTGCATGCATTTAAGCCGGAGTAAGCATGTGTAAGGATGTTGAAATCTGTGTAAGTGTGTTTGCACCTGTGTGCGTGCGTTTAAGCAGGAATAAGCAAGTGTTAGGCCGTGTAAGCCTGTGTGCGTGCGTTTAAGCAGGAATTAGCTAGTGTTAGTCCATCTAAGCCTGTGTGCACGTGTCTGAGTGTGTGTGCACATGTTTGTGCTTGTTTGCGTGGTTCTGCCTCCTGTGGAAACAGAAAGGGAAAAGGAAGCACAACAAAGAGTAGGAAGTTAACCAGGGAGAATCAGCAGAGCTAGCAGGTGGAAACAATCAGAATGAGGCAATTACACAGGCAGTAAACCAGCCCAGCCCAGCACTTAAAACTCTGCAAACAACTTTCCACCACGTATTCCTCAGAGACACTGCAGTAAGCTAAGAGAAGTGAATACTGAAAAGGCTTTACTGAGACAAAGAAATGTTAGGGGCTGCCATTGCTGTCAAAAGGCAACATATGCAACATGCTGAGGGTGGTGACAATGTGAATGCTGCCGACCAACCCCCAGTGAGGAGACGGAGAAGGGTGTACAGGCCCAGGGTAACCTACCAGGGGCTACATGAGCTGGAAATAGTGGAGCGCTATAGAGTGGACAGAGACCTCATGCAGCAAATTGTTGAGCTGTGCAGGCCAAGCCTCGCACATAGAACCAACAGAGGGGAACCCATTCCAGTGAAAACCAAGGTATGTGTTGGCCTACGAATACTAGCAACAGGTACGTTCCAGAGACCAACTGGTGATATGATGGGGATATCACAGGCATCAACATCCAGGGTACTGCACCAGTTCCTGGATGCCATGTCAGCACATGTCAGTGATCATGTATATTTCCCCAATTCTGTGAGGTATTGGCCAGCAATATGCATCCCTTCCAGCAAATAGCAGAATACCCTGAGGTAGTGGGTGCAATAGACTGCACACACATATGCATCAAAGCACCAGCTGGTGAGCGGAGTAGGGCCTACATTACCCACAAAGGCTTCCCCTCCATCAACTGCCAGGTCGTGTGTGATGCCCAGGGCATGATAATGAATGTGTGTGCTGGCTGCCCTGGAAGCTACCAAAATCCCATATCTGGCATCTCACACAGCTGTACCAGACATTTGCCAATGGGGACATCCCTCATGCCCACCTAGTGGGGGATGCTGGATATGCACTGGAGCCGTGGCTGATGACACCCATCAGAAATGCACACACACCTGAACAGGAATGCCATAATGAGGCACACACACAAACACAAAATGTAATTGAGCATGTGTTTGGGCTGCTCAAGTCATGGTTCCGGTGCCTGGACACATCTGGTGGAGCCTTGCAGTACTCACCAACTACATGTACCCAAATTGTCATGGTATGTGGTATGCTACATAATATGATCCTGTGAAAACAGCTGCAGCAGGATCAGTATAGGCCTGGGCCAAACAGCCCCCCACCATTGCCAAGGCCATCACAGGCGGAGCGTGACTCGGAGGAGGAACAACCTGAGTCTGCCCCAGTAGGCAGAAGGAGGCATGCCCAGTATGCTTTGGCCTTGGCTAAGAGGCAACTCATATCACATACACTGGCTCAGTAGGAACCCTGGAAATGATACCTCTCTCTGACCCGCACATACAGTAAAAGGGATGCCTAACTTGACACTACCTGTTTTCAAATATGTATAGGAGTGTACTATGTGCATCCGGCATAGGCAGCTATGCAGCCTCACCTGAGGCACAATTGACTTGTTTTAAGCAATATAAAGCAATGCTAAACAGCTTTGCCACTACATAGTATATGTAAACATAATCGTGCACACTAACTGGCACAACTTTGGGGAATGTTGAGCAATATTGGGCAACGTTCAGCAATGCTGAAACCTGTTGAGCAATGTTGGGCAAGTCTGGTCAAAGTTGGGCGTAGTTGAGCAAAAGCAGGTAAACATGCACATATATGCTTTAGTGGACCTTAAGCAGTCTGGTCCGGCCAGTATGAAAATTTAAAGCAGTGACAGGCCTCAAACCCAGGATACTATGCACTATAGTCACAGTACTGAACCACCAAATCACGACAGTATTGCACTGGTCAGCCTGTATGAAGACATGTTGATAAGTCTATGCAAAGTGTCTCATGGAAACCCTGCAGTCACAGCATAATTCATGTCAAGTTATGACACAAAGGTGAGGCCTGCAGTATGAATATAACTTGATTTCCAACACACATATAGTACACATGTTAATATTGGGCATGTTCACACATGGTAACAAATGTAGTGGACTCCAGACAGCAACATACTGAAAGGTCACACTGGGCATGCTCACACACTTGAATAAATGAGACAAATGTCAGGCAACAAAGCAGTGAAAGTGCAAACTAGGCATGTTCACACACTTAGGCCATGTCTGAGTGCAGCACTGGGCCAGACATATCTGGCAGTTCACGTGTTAACACAGGAACCTCTCACTAGCCAACAATCCTGCCTTGTGCACACAGTTATAAGACAACAGACACATATATAACATCTTGGAACCCTGTCATAATGAAATATGTACTACAGATATATACGTTGTACATAGAAAGTGGGAAAGCAAAGAAGATAACAAACCTGCAGTCAGTATCATCAATAAACAATGTGCACTCCAAACATTATCATAGGTACATAGGTTCATAGGTTGATACTAAGTATCAGCCCTAGTGCATTCAGAAGCCTAGCCAGAGTATATTTGGCTTTCACCACCCTGTAGACTAGTATACGGTGCCTTTGAATAGTAGGTCACACAAGATAGCCGTCGTATGGTTAGTGTACTGTTCCTCTGTCTAGCAAGGACCCAGAAGAGATCCCAGGGGTAAACGTATGATCACCCATCCACTTGTCAGGATTTCCCTTGAAGAGGGTTAGTGAGGGGCTCTGCCTAACTTGGACTGGGATGGAGGGGAGCTTCTGGGATCTGAATCTGTCCCTCCAGCATATCCTATTAATTCTGTGCTGAGGTTGAAGTCCCTGGAGCATGTAGCTGTAATGGATTCTGATATCCTGAGGTGGAGCATGACCAATAAGTCTGGGTTAGACATGGCTGTATACAGCAGGCACAGATCGCATCTGGGTAGGCATTGAGCAACTGAGTACAGCTGGTATTTCTGTAGCTGAACTGTGTAGGGCATCTGTATGAGTCTCCTGTTCCACTTGGTGAGGTACCTTTGGGGTCATTACAGTTGCTGCAGGTGTCGGGTAAGGTACATCCCAAACGGGGCATTGTACCCAAGTATGGGTGTGATGAGTAGAGGTGCACAATGACCTCTCTTGATTTAGATGTGAAGACTTTTGGGACAAGGTGGGCTATATAGAAGGTCTAACTAACCCCTTTGGCAATGTGATTTTCAAAGGAGAGATGAGTATCTACTGTGGACCCCAAATCCCTAAGTACACCTTCTGTACATAATGGATTACCACCTATGTGTTAATCTGTGTGCACTTTGTTATTCCCAAAGGGGATGACTATGCATTTTATGGCATTTAGCTTTAGGCTATGGCTCTGGCACCAGTTATCCATCTCTGTGAGACCCTGTAGGAGGATGCATGTGTCAGCTGGAGAGTCAATTATGGCACCCGGTTTGCAGTCATCTGCGAACCTGGTCAGCCATTGCCCTCCCGTGTTAGCCTGTACCTCAGAGGAATATATATACTGAACAAGACAGGTCCCAGAACTGAGCCTTGTGGGATGCCACATGTAACTGGTGTAGAGTCTGACATGACACCTATGTGTTAATCTGTGTGCACTTTGTTATTCCCAAAGGGGATGACTATGCATTTTATGGCATTTAGCTTTAGGCTATGGCTCTGGCACCAGTTATCCATCTCTGTGAGACCCTGTAGGAGGATGCATGTGTCAGCTGGAGAGTCAATTATGGCACCCGGTTTGCAGTCATCTGTGAACCTGGTCAGCCATTGCCCTCCCGTGTTAGCCTGTACCTCAGAGGAATATATATACTGAACAAGACAGGTCCCAGAACTGAGCCTTATGGGATGCCACATGTAACTGGTGTAGAGTCTGACATGGCACCTGCAATTCTGAACATGTGGGTGCTATCCCTGATCCAGTTTGCAATCCATCTTGTGACATATGTGTTGATATCTAAGCTGGTGAGTGTATCTAAGATGCCCGAGTGGGGTATTGTGTCAAAGGCTTTTGGGAGGTCCAGGTAGGCTGTGTGGACTACCTTCCCCATGTCTATGGCCCTGGTAACTGATTCAAAGAAGTTGGCAGGTGCATGAGGCAAGATCTGCCCTTATCAAAGGTGAATTAGGTAGGATCCAGTGTCTGGAGGTTGCCGACGTCTGTTAATGAGTTCCAGGATGATACGCTCCATAGCTTTGCAGACTGGGCTAGTCAGGCTTATAGGGTGATAGTGTCCAGGGTCCCTTGTGGCACCACCATTGTGTAGCAGGACCACTGTTGCTGTATGCCATTCCTTGGGTACATATCCTGTAGTAAGTCTGATATTGAACAGTGATGTTATGTGAGAGTTATGTTCTTCATGAAGCATGTGTAAGATGCAGCCTGGGACACCATCTGTACCCATTGCTGCTGTGTTATTGCTTTGGAGATGGCAGCTCTCACATGTTCATCTGTGATGTCAGGGAGGCTACACTCAGTTGGGAGGGACATTTGTACTTTTGGGGGATGGGGGAGGAATATGCACTGAACCTGTCTGCCAGGATGTTGGCAATGTGTGTGGGTTCAGTGTATTTTGTTATCATTATGCACTAACTCAGAGCATATCTGGGAGTTGCCACCCAGGTTCCTGACATAACTAAAGAAGGCCTTGTGATTGTCTTTAGTGTCTTGTGCAATCGTACTGTCGAAGCTGGCCTTAGATGATGTTATGACTGATTGTAGCTTCTTGCTAGTACTGATCAGAGATGCCTCCCCTTCATGGGATAGTGCTCTATCATGTAGTAGCCTCCTCCCTTTGTTGCATAGCTTATTTATGGCCGGGGTCCACCAGACAGGTCACCTGTCTTTAGAGGAGTGAGTCTTGGATTCATGTGAGATAGCATGATCCATGCTTTCCTGTAGGTGTCCATACAATGGGTTTCTAAAGGATACCGTGATATGAGTCGTAGTTCCCACTGGCCCGGGGGCTTTGAAGGAAACCACCTCTGTTCTGAGAAGTATGACATTTGCTTTTGAGAAGTACCTCACCGAGATTACCTTGGCTGGGGTTGGGGACGGGATATGGATGTCCAGTGAGATAAATCTATGGTCTGACCTTACCAATGAGGGGTATACCTTTGGTGTGGAACATAGAGTCCCCATGTTGGTGATGACCAGGTCCAATATGTATACCCCTCATGTGGGGGTGGTGACCACTTGCTCCATAGCATTTGAGTTGATATACTCAAGGAACCATTGTGCAAGGGTGTTGGGGCTTGAGTAGTATTCCCAGTAAATGTTTGGCTACTTGACGTCATCCAATATAATGGTGTTTGGAGAGACCTACATATTCTCCAGTGTTCTGTTCTCAGGAAAGCCGAGTGTGGTCCCTGGGTTTGGGAGGGTGGTCTGTAGCAGGCTACAACCTGAAAGGCAGTTTAGGCCACTGTTACTTACACATGGATGGTCTCCAATGATTTGTGCAGTGCTACTAACCTGGAGGTTTGTGTATCTTTGACATATATGTATACTCCCCCTCCTTTTGTGGTGTGGCCTGGTTATTGTGGCTGAAAAACATGGTATGATGTGTAACCTGGTAGTGCTGGGGTGCTGTCAGGAGCCTTGAACCAGGTGTCTGTTACTGCACAGATATTTATATTCTCCATACTAAAGAGAGCCTTGAGTGCGTGCAGTTAGAGGTGTAGACTTCTGACATTGAGCAGCATTACCATTAGTTTATTTTACCTTGTATCGTCTATGGAGGGGGGTTTGTCTTTTGAACCTTGCCTAAAAAAAGGCACTATGGGGGTGCCACATGCCTTAGCCAGTATTTGAAAGCCCAGGGGTGTCGGGTGCAAGCCGTCCCTCGTGAAGCAATGTGGCATGATGAGCATGTCATCCCAGGCCGACAGATACTGGATCCCCAGTGAATGACACAAATACGTTAGCCGACTGTTAAAATTGATCATGTTGTCTTTATACTGTGGCATCATTCTTGGTGAGGGTAAGATGCTACACAAGGTCAGGGTCATACCGGCCTGGGCTACATGATCATAGAGCTCCTCTATGTTTCTTTTCATGTAGTCCAGGGAGGAACATCTCAGGACATTCACACCAACATGGACAATAATGGAGTCATATCTGTACTTGCTTTGCAGTGACCTGAGTGCATGTGTTATGTGGCGGATCCTGGCACCTGACAGACAGCTTACAGTGACTTTCTCCTTGCTCAGCCTGGTGTGTGGGACATCAGTGTGTCTGACAATACAGTCACCTATCACAGGTGTATTAGGTGTGTTGTTTAGCCTTAAAGGCAGTGACTGTGTGGCACACTGAAATTGCGTACTTTGTGATATGTGGGTATACTGGTGGGGAAGCAGTTGTCTGGGTGTCTGGTTTGGGGGTCTTTGCTGCTTAGGCAGAGTTTATTTAGAGCCTCCGAGTATGTGATTATGTGTTTATGTGTTTGTTCTGCTGTTGCTATAGGTCACTATATGATTGTAATTTGCTTGAATTACTTGCTGCCTTCTTGGATATATTGTAGCTTGTTGCCTTACTTTTTAATACTCAGCTATATTGTTTTCCTACTTGCACTTTATCACAATGTTTATATAGGGTTATTTGAGCCTACATTTCTGATTTCCTCTCCTCCTGCTATATCCTACATATTTTTTCTTTCTATTCCTTTCTCCACTACCACTCCGCTTTCCACCTCTCTTAGTCTCCCTCTATACTCCTACTCTCCTCTCTTGCACTTTCCTGGATAAGCCTACTCAAGCTGTCTCCCTTCTTTTCGCTTTTTGTTCCTTTTTTTTTTTTCTCCAACTGTTATACTCCAGCTATAAAACTACATTTAAACCTACATAGTTAATATTTAATCTAGCACCTAACAGTATTACCTTTTTAATCCTTAGATATCAGCCTGTCCTCTGTTGCTGTGTGTGTGCCTTTGCTCACCTGGTGTGGTTCCTGCCCTGTGAAACTCCCAACTTTTGAAGCTATCACGGCGTTTTTGGACCCTAACAAACCTTCTGAAGCACACTTAGAGTCTGCCTAAAGACTGCTGTATGTATTTACACCTCTATCTTGCAAACTTTTGTGTGGTGTTTGTATGTGGTCTAGGATAGGGCCCTGCCTCGTGTCTGCCAGCGGCTTACCAGCATCCAACGCTCTAGTTTTCTCCTGTCCAATTCTGTACCAACTGTTAGCTCTTTCAGACTGAAATACTAATATATTCTTTTAGGTATATATTTCCCCTTGCAGTTTGTTCTGCCCTCCAAAATTGTAACTCAGAGTATCCCCTTACTCTCTCCCCAGACTTCACTAACTCACCCTTCCAAACTTACACTACTTAGTCTCTCTTATATCCTGACTGATTGATTCCACTCCTGCTCTTTTCTTTCTCTGTTTCTACCCGCTCTGTTCACCCTGCGGGCTCACTCCGCTCCCCTACCCTACCCCCAATTCCCACCCACCCCCAGTGGTCCCAACCTTATACTTCTATGACCACACCCCTCTTTTCTAACACCCAATTACAACTTGACACCAATTACTCTTATCCAAACACACCCACCCAGCAATAGCTTACTCCACCCTCACATTTCCACTGTAGGTCTCATACTCACTCCACTACATTCTTAGTTCTTACCCTACCTAGTATTAGTTCCTATCTCTTACATTCCTTTTGCATCTACACTCTTTACCACTTCCACTAACCTAACTTATCACAGCTTTTCACTTCCTACTCTCCAATCTCTACTATACTCTACCTCCTAAACTAACCTTTACCACTTCACATAGAATCCCAACATCTGCTCTCAAATACTCTCTTTCCCTCCACAGGGTCACCTGCTCTATACTCCTTTCCACTTCAGGCACTGTGACATAACCTCACACCAAGTCTCTCTACTTTGATATTTTGCCTATTTATATTCTAGCTCTAAATCTAATACCTCTACTCACATTGAATTATGATAACTATTTCCAGACACACCCTACAAATGGCTATACTCTTAACTTCAATTGCAGTAGTCCTTACCACCACTTATCTAATCACCTTATTTGAAACAAAAAACCTCTACCTGCATAACTACTCACAAAAACAAAGACTTACCCTTAACAACTCACTAGCCCAAGCCCACATCAATATCACCTCCACCTCCAACTACCTACAAGCTAAATATCACAGACTTACTCCCATAAAACTGAATCACCTTGTAGCAAAAAAATTAAAAATCCCACCCATCCTTAATCACAGCCACATACTTGCTCTCAAATATTCCTCCTTACAAGCTGGTGACATCCACCCTAACCCTGGCCCACCTAAACCTAACTTTTCATCTGCTACACATTCTCCACCCAACTCCCCTGATACCCTACTTAATTTTCCTAACTCCTTAAAAATTGGACATCTTAACATTCGAAGCTTAAATAATAAAATAACTCTTCTCCATGCCCTTCTCAGTACTTACTCATTTGATATTTTCTGCTTCACAGAAACCTGGTTAAAACCTACAACAACTGACAATGAAATTACCCCACCAGGATATAACATACTAAGAAATGACAGATTAAACCGTAAAGGAGGTAGAGTGGCCTTACTCTTTAAAAACAATCTTCTTATATCCCCTATACCCCATAACCCAACCCAAGATAACTCAGCTGAAATCTTGATCTCTAAATTTCAAATCAACTCCAACAAAGCTATATATATATTCTGCATCTACCTACCCCCTGGCCATAACATTACTAATATAGAAGATACCCTGTCCTGGATTTCCTCAACCTACCCACAAGAAACTATTATTCTAGGAGACCTCAACACTGACTGGTATAGTATCAACAATGATAATCCCTCTTCTTATATCAACCTACATAACTTTAAACAAACTATTACCACCACTACTAGAATCAACAAACCTAACAACAAAGAGACCATCCTAGACTGGATTCTAGTCAATAAACAAAGAGAAAACTATCAAGTAGGAACCCTGCCAGATGATATCAGCGACCATTTGCCCACGTATATCATCAGGCATAAAACGACATAAACAAACCTCCCAAGTTTATTACTGCCAGAACCAAAAAACATTTTAATCCTGACTTATTTCAAATGGAACTAAATGCCTGCAACTGGAACCCCTAAAATCCTCCCACTAGACGAAGCTGTCAGCTACTTTAACCACAAATTCTTAACAATACTAGATACCCACGCACCCAAAAGATCTATCAGGATAAAGTTCAAATCTGCTCCCTGGCTCTCAAAAGACACAAAACAAAAATACTTATAAGAAACAAATCCTGGGCTAAATGGAGAGCAACTAGAGATGTCTCAGAACACCTGAACTTTAGACAACTACGTAATACTACTAAAAAAGCCATACTCTCTGACAAACAAGCCTATTACAGTAAACTTCAACAGTCTCACACTAAGAATCCACAAAAATTTTGGACTGCCATTAATAACCTTCTTCAGCCCGGCCATTCTAGTACCCCTCCACCCCTAGAGTCAGATAACAAAACAATCTAGAAATTGCCAATGCCTTCAATACCTACTTTACAGAGACCATTCAAACCCTGGCCACACAGCTAACCTCTACAAACACTAACCTACCTAATTCCCAACATGACAATCTTCCTACTTTCAAGATAAAACCCATCTCAATCTCCTTTATCCAGAAACTAATTCACAAGCTAAAACCCTGTACACCCTCTGATGACAACCTTCCAGCTGAATACCTTCAACTTGCATCCAGAGCAATTGCTCATCCTGTAGCTATTCTCATTAACCGTACCATTTCTGAAAGCACTATCCCCAATCTTTGGAAAATCTCACACATCATTCCCTTACATAAAGGAGGCAACTCTAATGAGTACTCCAACTATAGGCCTATAGCACTACTCTCACCTTTAGCTAAGATCATGGAGAAATGTATCCATCATCAGCTAATAGACTACCTTACTAAAAATAACATCCTGGCCAGCTGCCAACATGGCTTTAGACCCTTTCACAGCACCACCACTGCCCTTCTATCTTTCACCAATACTATTAACACCAACCAGAACAATAACTACCTCTCATCTGCACTCTTCATTGACCTGTCAAAAGCCTTTGACATGGTCAATCACTCCCTACTTATAAATACCCTACAATCCCTCTCTCTGGATTCTAATTCTATCCTTTGGTTCAAGTCTTACCTCAGCAACCGAAAACAAGCTGTTTTGTGGCAAAATCACTTGTCTTCATATCTCCCTGTTTTACTAGGAGTTCCTCAAGGCTCTATTCTAGGACCCCTTCTCTTCTCTCTGTTCATAAATTATCTTCATGTAGCTATTCCTCAATCCACCTGCATACAGTATGCTGATGATTCTACTATCATCTGTTCTGCAAAGTCTCTCCCTGAGCTGAAATCTCTAAGCCAAACTGTCTTCTCCATAGTAGAAACATGGTTCCAAAACCGGTGCTTACTCTTGAATGCCAAAACCAAATTACTTCTGATTACTCCTAACAACAAGACCCCTCCCATACACTTCTCCATCCTAGCTAGTAATGGAACCCTTATATCACCTGAACTGACCTGTAAGTTATTAGGAGTTACAATAGACAATAAACTCACTTTTGACAATCATATTAATAACACCATTAAGTCCGTTAACAGAAAATTAGGCTCCTTGTATAGGATAAGACCCTTCCTCACCCCTAAAGCAAGAACTACCATTGCCCACTCTCATTTACTCTCTACCCTCCTCTATGCTTCTCCCATTTATACCAATTTAAAGCAAAACAATCTCAACAAACTTACCAAAGCCTACAACAGTATTGCAAGGTTTGTAACTGGTAAGCCCTACAGAACCCATCACTGCATTAACCTACATCAGCTAGACTGGCTTGAACTGCAAAATGCGCTGCTACTCTCTCAACTAACAACTGCTCACAAAATCTTCTACCTTCCTAACAACACACCTACACTAAACAATCTTATAACACCCTATAATAATCTTCATTCCCTACGCTCCTCTAATAAACTCCTAGCTTATGTACCCAAATCTAACAACTTAGCTGGTGACTCCTTGTTCTCCACCACCACAGGTAAGCAATGGAACATGCTGCCACCCAACCTAACCTCTATTTCCTCTTTTCCCCTCTTCAAACTTAATCTTAAAAATCACCTAAAACTTCAATGGTTATGCCCTTGCTGTAACCCTGACTAATATTCTACTATTAGCCTGTAACCTAACTTCTCTCTCTTCCTTTACATTATTACTCTGCCAACAAATGTTATGTAAATGTTATCTTCCACATTTTTATCCCGATGGTTTACTGTACAATGTTACGTTAATTCCTTCCTAATGTATGTGGCATTGCCTCTTATTGCTTTGTTTTTTTCTATATTATTATTAAGTATGTGGAGCTTTTCTCCTCGGGCCTCTACTGAAAATGGAAATATCTCCAGCTAGACTAGCCTGGTCAACAAATGTAAAATAAAATAAAATAAATAATAAATGTGACACTGGAGTCGTGGTGTGTGTGGTTACCTTCTCCTCCTAATAGACTGTGCCAGTCATGGGTCTAGAGAGCTCAGCCTCCAGTTTGTCCATATAGTTGCATCTCTCACAAATATCTGAGTTTGTTTGGAGGAGGGGAGGGTTGTCTGTGTTCATAAGGCAGTTATAACATTTACTGACAATCCCCATATTCACCAGCTGGACTGGAGAGTACACATGAAGCCGACCCTCGGACATGTCAGGATATTATGATGAAATCCTCTTTTGACTGATCAAAAAGGATCAGTAAGGTGTTAAGTGTGTAAAAGAGTATAACATGGGTTTAGTGCCTATGTTTGTTGGTGTTTTGTAAGATTATCTATGAAGGAGTCCAGACAGAACTATGACACTTCCTTCAGCTATGTCATACATAGCAATGTACACTCATATATGTCCTAAGTCAGGGCCAACTGTAAATGACTGCCAATGCCAACATCCTGTCACACAAGGCCATACATACATAGTCACCTCCCACTGTCAAAAGGCCCTATCATCATACCAGGGGATATCACATGTAGATTGGGTATACAGGTCCTTCCAAAGCTGAAAACATGGCATCGATTGGATTACAATGTATCCCTATATGTGTCATACGTGAACTGCAGAACAAACAGACCCTGCACCTGAACAGTCTGTTGAGCCTTATCCTCTCTACAGGATATGAAACTGTTGAATTGGTTACAGCAACATATGGCACACTCCACAAGTGTTGGTGCACAACAGACCACGGGAACTTTAGTCGTATATGCCTATGACGTCTGATCTGCAAGGCCATGGGGTTCTTCATGATTGAAGTCATAAACAGAGCTATTGGAAGCTGACAAACACACAACCCTACCAACTGTGGTTTGTTCATGGGCAGATCATGGTTCTCAAACCACTAGACTGTTTACAAGGCAGCCACCCAGGATGTACATCACTGAAATGAGATACACACATCCCACATAGACCTTGAATAGCCCTTGCCCAATATCCCAGACACATGTCATATCCACATATTCAACACTCTATGCATAAATATGTATTGTCATATGATGGATTGCAACTGGTCCAGAGATAGATCACACAAGTCAAGAATTGTGGAGTCCTGTTCAAGCTGTTAACACCTGCTGTCCCCCATGGTGAAGTCCTGGGATTGCATAAAACAAAGTGCACACAGTACCATGTCAAGTCTGATGATGTCAGCATCCGACAAATATAGCAGTGGAAATGGAAACCCCAATAAAGCATATAGCACGCTGTGTTAATGCGTATGTCTTTAGTGTCATAACATAGTTAGGTAGGGGTTTAAATCCTGCAGTTGCTGAATGTGTGTGTGTGGGGAGGGTGTATGTGTTTGTGTGACTTCCTTTGAGAGAAGTGGCCTTTTTGGAGACTAGGGGAACACTTTAAAAGAGGTATATTCCTCTTTGGCAAGTCCGATGATGTCAGCATCCTACAAATATAGCAGTGGAAATAGAAACCCCAGTAAAGCATATAGTGCATTGTGTTTGTTAATGCATATGTTTCTAGTGTCAAAACATAGTTAGGTAGAGGTTTGAATCCTGCAGAGTATGTGGGTGTGTGTGTGGGGGGGTGTATGAGTCTGTGTGACTTCCTTTGAGAAAAATGGCCTTTTTGGGGACTAGGGGAACACCTTAAAAGAGGTATATTCCTCTTTGGCAAGTCTGATGATGTCAGCATCCTACAAATATAGCAGTGGAAATAGAAACCCCAATAAAGCATATAGTGTGTCATGTTAATGCGTATGTCTCTAGTGTCATAACATACCCCGGGATTCATGAAGCTTGCGCCAGGCATAGTGTAGGTGGTATAATGCCAAATATGGCCGTCGAGTGATTCGGGTATGATCCAATTCCATTTGCACTACCGGTGTACGCCAGAACTGCGCAGCCCTCAGTTAGGTATGCTAATCACCCCATGCTCAGTGCCGCACCATGCAAATGAAGGTGTATAGTGATTCATGAAGTGGCGCAGGCGTAGCATAAGCCCACGGAAATGTAAACCAAAAAACACGGTTTACATTTTCTCAAACAGAACATCGGAGCTATGAAAGCGGCCCAGACTCATGTATTACAAAGTTAACATATGCCAATGGCTAAATACACAGCCAATGGTATAAGAAAAAGATGCACAACACCTAAAAAAACAACATTTAATGCCATGTCCACAGTAACGGAAAGTACAACCGCAGGGCGTGTGTGCACAAACTGGAACACAAAGAAAATATATACAAATGTCATAAAATCGCAATGTAATACAAATCAGGATTTCACCATAATACGCAATGGTATGCATGGTACATCACAACCAAGCTGCAAGGGTTGCTAAGGGTCTGAGACAGTGTTTGGCAAGGTAACTATGAATTAGTAGTCAATGCCATGCAAATGAGGTAGGTAATACTGAATCACAAATGTCCCGCCGGATTAAGGATGTACCATACGGCGCAGTGCTATAACACCGAGGAGTGGCTCAGAGGTATACATGACATCAGCAGTGGGGTGTGCCACCGTAGCTGTAAGCACATTGGAGCAATGAAAATCTGGCCTGGCCGTTGCTAAGCAAAGCTGCAGGACAGGGGTGGGGAGGTAGGTATAGAATCGTTTAGCTGAGAGCACATATGGTGCCCGAAAGCAAATGTGTATGGGAATGAAAATGTGCCCGAAACCCGGTAAGCAGATGCACGCACTGCGAACCATAGCACAAACAGGAAGGTCAGGGGAAGAAAAGAAGGAAATGCCACAGTAGGGTAATTGGAGTACAACTGAGCAATTAACACCTATTAACCAACAGCGGGCAATCGACGGCAGCTGACAAGTCTGCTCGCAGAAACCTGCAAAACGGGATAGGGTAGGCATCAGATTGTAAAGAAAGGAGAACTGTCATAGCAGAGCAAAGCAAACCTACAGTAGACCGGCAATAGAACACATTACGCAAGAAAAGCCTGGTCTAGGAAAGTACAAATGAAAGCAGGCTGCTGGATGCATGCCAGAAAATGGCAGGTGAAACATGAAGAAATGTAAAGGGAAGGGAAAGAGATAATCCACGGCAGCCAAATGTATTTCAACACCAAAGGCACCACAATAGTAGCTCCTGTAGTAAAACACATAAGATACCCTGTAGCTACAATCGTACATACACACCCTCTGACATCATCGGTGTTCACAGCACAATAGTATAAAGTGTGAAAGCACCCTACACACACTTGTGTATTCCCAAACACTGCACCATAGGTGTAAACACACGGGGAACTTTTAAAATGTACATGTTGGGAGCTGCCATAACTGTGATTCATCAGCATGTGTTAGAGACTGACGGTGTTGTGGAGGATGATGCTGACAACCACCGCAGTCCCCGGAGGAGGAGAAGAGTGTTCAGACCAAGGGTAACCTACCAGGGGCTACATGATCTGGAGATAGTAAAGCATTACAGGGTGGACAGGGACATCTTACAGCAAATAGTTGAGCTGTGCTGGCCACGCCTGAGAACCAGAAACAACAGAGGGAAACCCATCCCAGTGGACATGAAGGTATGTGTAAGCTTGCGAATACTAGCCACAGGTACCTTTCAAAGGCCAACTGGAGCTATAATGGGGATCTCACAGGCATCAGCATCCAGGGTACTACACCAGTTCCTGGATGCCATGTTACCACATACCAATGAGCATATATACTTCCCCCAAACTCAGGAGGAGTTGGCCAGCATATGCATCACTTCCACCATGTGGCACACTACCCAGAGGTACTGGGTGCGATAGACTGCACGCACATACATATCATGTCACCACCCAGTGAGCATGGTAGGCACTACATAAACTGCAAGGGATTCCACGCCATCAACTGCCAGGTCGTGTGCAATGCCCAGGGCATTATCATGGATGTGTGTGCTGGCAGCATTGGAAGCTACCATGACTCCCATATCTGGCATGCCTCACAGCTGTATCAGGTATTTGTCAGGGGGGACATCCCACATGGCCATCTTGTGGGGGATGCTGGCTATGCACTGGAGCTGTGGATGATGACTCCCATCAGAAATGCACACACACCCATGCAAGAACGCCATAATGAGGCACACGCACAAACCAGAATCATCACAGAGTGTGTGTTCGGGATGCTGAAATCACGATTCCATTGCTTGGACACATCTGGTGGAGCCTTGCAGTACTCTCCAGGCACGTGTGCCCACATCTTCATAGTATGTGCCATGCTACATAATATGATCCTGCAGAAACAGCTGCAGTAGGGACAAAATAGTGAAGGCCCTCATAGCCCACCGCAATTGCCAAGGCCATCACAGGCACAGAGGGATTCAGACCACAAACACCCTGTGGCAGCCCCAGTAGGCAGATGGAGGCATGCCCAATATGCCCATGCCTTGGCAAAGAGGGAACGTATAGCACATACTCTGACAGTGTAGGCCCCTACGGACTGACACACCTCTCTACCTGCACACACAGTAAAATGGATGGCACACACACACGACCACCTGTAAATTGTAATGTATAAGTGGCCCACTGTGTGAATCCTACATAGGCAGCCCTCAAACATTGTGCGCACAACAGCTATTGGAACAAGGAATGTCAACACCTGAACAGTACATGCGCGTATCAGCATATGTTGGTGCTGTGTGTATAGGTTCCTAGGTACATCGGTAGGTACATGCCCAATTGTCAGAGGCTATACACCAAATGAGGCAAACAGTGTCTGCTGTCGCCACAACATCGAGTAACCCAATTGTCAGAGGCCATACACCAAAGGAGGCAAACAGTGTCTGCTGTCGCCACAACATTGAGTAACCAACTGTCGCTCAGTGGAGCAGAGGCAATCGCAGGATCACATGTGTGTAAGCACTGTTCGGCACACACTCTGCATGGATTCCCTGCTGTGTTAATGAGGGGCTCCTTTATGAAAACACAGCAAAAAATACAGCAAAGCTTTCAGGCATAAAAAACCCTTCTTCAGTGCATTACAAATTACAAATGAAGAACATGCTGAATTTATAGAGGGTCATCATCACATGACCAGCAGTCCATTGGTCATATGACATACATATAGAAATCAAAATAAAATTATTTAAAATTCATATTAAAACATATAGCATTACAATACATATATTACTTCAATTTAGTGTGTTGTAAATATTTAAGAACAGGCTTTAGAGTAACAACATCATTAAGTCCTGGTGATTGATCTGCCTCTAGCCTAACTATCCATTCATATTCCTTTAATTCAAGTATATTATTAATGTCACCTCGACGTAGTGTTGTTCCAGCAATATAGATAACCCTAAAGGAAAATCTATGGTGACTACCATTTTCTAAAATATGCTTATATAATGCATTAGTGGCTACTGCCCTCTTGATTTCTGATCTATGCTCAACTATTCTATCCTTAAGTTTTCTTATAGTTTTACCTATATAGAATGATGAGCATTGGGAACAAGTAGCCATATATACAACGGACGTGGTGTTACATGTGGCCTTTAAATTAAAGGTATACAATATATTTGTTATTGGATGTTTAAACTGATGGCTAGTTTGATCAAGAATATCAGGACAACAAGAACAGTTAAAACATTTACAAGTACCAGGTTTTTTAGGTACTGATGTAGAGGGGAGGTTTAGATCCTTGTAGCATAATTGTTGTTTAAGCGTTTTCATATTTCTAAAAGAGAAATATGGTCTGTCACCTAAAACTTTTAACATTCGTACAAGCCATTAGGATCAACCAATTTTTCTGTATAACTTCCTTAATCAAATATGTTTTTGCATTAAAGGAAGTAACAAACCTAATTTTAGTGTTGGATTGCCTTATTTCAGTCATTCTAATCCCTTCTGTGTAGATGGGTTTAAGAGTAGTGCTTCTATCAGCTATAGTTTTATTTTTAAGTTCAAGTAACAGTTTACTGTTATATCCACTGGATGCCAATTTCTTAAACATAACTTCAAGTTGTAAGTTAAACTTGGTGTCCTCTGTGTTTAATTTACTCACTCTACCAAACTGGGAAATGACTACACTTCTGAAAACATGTGGTGCATGCATACTATTGAAGTGTAGATAACGTCCCGAGTGTACTTCCTTCTGATATACACTAGTATGAAAGCAATCCTGTGCCCTATATAGCATTATATCTAGAAAGACTATTTTTTTCTTCTGAACATTCCATTTTAAACTTTAGAAATTCAGTAGTACCATTTAAATATTGTAGGAAGTCATTTAATTTGGTCTGTGTACCTTTCCAAATCATAAAACAATTGTCTACAAAACATTGGTAGAATACAACATTATCAGCAAACTGATTATCATCATTTAATATAAATTTCTGTTCCCAACTATATAAAACTAAATTAGCGTAAGTATTCGCCGTTGATGTACCCATGGCTACGCCAGATGTTTGTAAATATAATTGTTTATTAAACAGAAATATATTATTGGCTAAAACTAAATCAAGCAGGCTACATATATTCTCTACCTTGCGTGATGTTAAAGATGACTGTTTCGTTAAGAATTCTCTGATACTTTCAATCCCGTAGCCATTTGGTATTACTGTAAAAAGTGACGCTATATCTAATGTTGCTAACAGCATATTACCCTTCACTATTTCCTTTGCTAATGGAGTATGGTACCATTCTCTTAACTTTAATAGAAAATCAGTTGTATCTTTTAAAACTGTGCTACAGTGATCCAAAAATGGATAGAGTTGTTGCTGTAGGTAAATAGATATTGGCTCGGTGATCCATCCCCCTCCTGACACTATGGGTCTCATGGGGGGCTCACTTATAGATTTATGTATTTTGGGAACGCCATAAAGGCATGATATAACAGGACATGGAACAGTGAAGAAATTAAACAAATCTATATCAATAGCGTTCTGTATTTGTAAATCATATATTGCCATGTTAATGTTACTGATACACTTCTTAACATCATTGATATTAATACTTCTAAAGGCTGTATTATCATTAAGTAAAGATAATACTGAGTCTACATATTTAGTCTTATCCATAAGTACAATATCATTTCCTTTGTCTGCTGACTTGATAATAATGTCTTCATTACTAATTAATGACTTAAGCGCCATATGTTCTAGATATGTCAAGTTGAAATTAGTAGGTGTTAGAGAGTTTTTATATAACTTCCTAATTTCTAATTCACATATGTCATTAAAAGCAGTTAGCACTGGTACATTACTAGGAATAAACATGCTACACCGTTTGCATAAGGCTCCAATATTACAAGTATTGCCAAACAACATTTTCAATGTCACAGTTCTTACAAATAATTTAAGGTCAGTCAGTATATGCACAACATCATCATTGGCTGTTGGAATAAAATTTAGTCCCTTTTGCAGTAATGAGTAATGTGCTTCATTTAACACGAAGCCAGATAGGTTCAAAATACCTTGTTTTATCTCTGGACTTGTTTGCTTAGTCCTAAAGGGCTCTCATTTTTCCTCCTCACGTTTTGTAGACGATTGTTTTATGATTTGGAAAGGTACACAGACCAAATTAAATGACTTCCTACAATATTTAAATGGTACTACTGAATTTCTAAAGTTTAAAATGGACCCCGGGATTCATGAACCTTGCGCCAGGCACACGCATAGCGTAGACGTTACAATGCCAAATATGGCCACCGAGCGATTCAGGTACGATCCAATTCCATGTGCACTACCGGTGTGCGCCGGATCTGCGCCGCCCCGGCGTAGGTATGCTAAACACCCCATGTGCGGTGTTGCACCATGCAAATGAAGGCATATAGCGATCCACGAAGTGGCGCAGGCGTAGCATAAGGCCACGGCAATGTAAACCAAAAAAAACGGTTTACATTTTCCCAAACATAACATAGGAGTAACAGAAGGCTGTCAGCGTCAGGTATCACACTGTTACCATATGCCAATGGCAAAATACACAGAGAATGTCAAAAGAAAACATGCACAACATGTAAATAAAAACATAAATGGTATGTCCACAGAAACTCACAGCAGAACCCCAGGACATGTTTGCGGAAGGTGCAAAACAATGAAATAATATGACAATGTTATAAAACAGCAGCGTAATACACATCAGCTTCACAGCCATAATACACCATGGTATGCATGGAAAGCCACAACCACGGTGCAAGGGTTGCCAAGGACTCGCGGCAGTGTTCGGCATGGTAACTATGAATTAGTAGTCAATGCCATGCAAATGAGGCAGATAATACTGAATCGCAAACCCCCCGCCGGCGTAAGGCTGTACCAAACGGCGCAGCGGTAATACACTGAGGAGTGGCTCAGAGGGAATACATGTCACCTGCAGAGGGGTGTGCCACTGTAGGAGGAAGCACATTGGAGCTCAGCAAACCTGGGCTGTACATTGCACATCACAGCTGCAGGACCGGCGTGTGGGGAAATAGTTGAGCTGAGAGCACACAATGCGCGCAGAAGTGCATGTGCACGAGGATGACTACGTTCCCTTAACCCAGTCATGTGACGCTCGCCCCGCAAATAACATCAGAAACAGGAAGGTGATGTTGAGAATATGAGGAAATGCGGAAGAAGTGTAATTGGAGTAATAATGAGCAATCAACACTAATCAACCCACGAAGGCCAATCGGCAGCAGCTGAAAACTCTGCATGCAGAAACCTGCAAAATGGGATAGGGGAGGCATATGAATGCAAAGAAAGTAGGGGAGGTAGCAGATTGCAAAGAGTGAAGACCTGACACAGTAGAGCCAAGCAGACAGGCAGCACAATGGCGGCGGCACACAAAATGCACGATATGCCATGTCCCAGAAACTACACATGACAGGGCTCTGCAGGATGCATGCCAGGAAATAGTAGGTGCAACGTGCAGAAATAGTAAGGG
The DNA here is from genome assembly GCF_019279795.1 of Protopterus annectens. Taxonomy (NCBI): domain Eukaryota; kingdom Metazoa; phylum Chordata; order Ceratodontiformes; family Protopteridae; genus Protopterus; species Protopterus annectens. The sequence goes on from NC_056729.1 coordinate 1,891,430,020, forward strand.
AAGGCCGAAAGGTAATCCATTGCAGGCAAGAGTAATGCAACACCAAAGGCAACAGCGTTGCAGTGCCAACGGTAAAACACGGAAGATAATCCCCAGATACGGCCGTACAGACACACCCTATGACATCACCGGGTGTACAGCACAATAGTATAAAGTGTGAATGCACACAAGACACAGCCGTGTATTCCCAAACGCCGCACCATAGGTGTAAACACACGGGGAACTTTTAAAATGTACATGTTGGGTGCTGCCGTGGCCGTGATCCATCAGCATGTGTTAGAGACAGACAGTGTTGTGGAGGAGGGTGCCGACAACTACCGTAGGCCTCAGAGGAGAAGGAGAGTGTTCAGACCAAGGGTAACCTACCAGGGGCTACAAGACCTGGAGATAGTAGAGCGTTACAGGGTGGATAGGGACACGTTACAGCAAATAGTGGAGCTGTGCCGGCCACGCCTGAGAACAAGAAACAACAGAGGGGAGCCCATCCCAGTGGACACAAAGGTATGTGTAAGCTTGCGAATACTGGCCACAGATACCTTTCAAAGGCCAACTGGGGATATAATGGGCTTCTCACAGGCATCAGCATCCGGGGTACTACACCAGTTTCTGGATGCCATGTTACCACATGCCAATGAGCATATATACTTCCCCAGATCTCAGGAGGAGTTGGCTAGCAATATGCGCCACTTCCACCGTGTGGCACAATACCCAGAGGTACTGTGTGCGATAGACTGTATGCACATACAAATCAAGTCACCACCTGGAGAGCAGGGTAGACGCTACATAAACCGCAAGGGATTCCCCTCCATCAATTGCCAGGTCGTGTGCAATGTGCAGGGCATTATCATGGATGTGTGTGCTGGCAGCCCTGGAAGCTACCACAACTCCCATATCTGGCATGCCTCACAGCTGTACCAGGTATTCGCCAGGGGGGACATCCCACAAGGCCACCTTGTGGGGGATGCCGGCTATGCACTGGAGCCATGGATGATGACTCCCATCAGAAATGCACACACACACACACATGCAAGAATGCCATAATGAGGCACACGCACAAACCAGAATAATCATAGAGCATGTGTATGGGATGCTGAAATCACGGTTCCGGTGCTTGGATACATCCAGTGGAGCCCTGCAGTACTCTCCAGGCACATGTGCCCACATATTCATAGTATGTGCCATGCTACATAATATGGTCCTGCGGAAGCAGCTGCTGCAGGGACATAATGGTGAAGGGCCACAAAGCCCACCACAACTGCCAAGGCCAGTCCAGGCACAGAGGGTTCAGGACCATGAACAGACTGTGCCAGCCCCAGTAGGCAGACGGAGGCGTACCCAATATGCCTATGCCCTGGCAAAGAGGGAACGTATAGCACATACTCTGACAGCGTAGGGCCCATGGACTGACACCTCCCTACCTGCACACACAGTGAAATGGACGGCACACAAACATGACCACCCGTAAAGTGTACCGTATGGGTGGCCCCATGTGTGACTCCAACATAGGCAGCCCCCAAACACTGTACACCCAACAGCCAGTGGAGCATGGAACGCCAACACCTGAACAGTACGCGGGTCCTACAGCAGACGGCATTGCTGTATGCTGCCACGTTCGCCGCAAGGTGTATACATATAAACATGTATATATGTGCATATACATATATGTAGATAGATATAATTACATATATAGAAATATATGTACACATATATTTCTATATATGTAATTATATAGAAATATATGTACACATATACATATAAGTACTACAGTTAAGACAGGGAATCAGAGGGATGTAAGGTGACTGAGATGTAACACGCGATATCTGTACATAGTATACATAGTGAAACGACAACCTGAGCATCCGGGAGGTTTAACAGAAGAGGATACCGCCAACCATGGAACGGGCAACATACCGAAATGCATAACCGCGAGTCAGAATGATCGCCAGACCACAGTACTGTAACAGTACATGCGCGGGTAATTGTATGATGATATGAGAGGGGAGGTAGACACCACCGCCGGTGTCGTGGCCCACGCAGGTACTGTGTGCAACCGTCCCCGTGTGTGCCGTAGTATGTGTATGTGTGCGGTGAGGGTGCCATGTGTGTTGCTGTGCGAGTGTAATGTGTGTGTCTCCGTAATATGTGTATGTTGGTGCCATGTTAGAGGCAGAGTGGAATAATATGTGTAGGCATACGGTACACTAGCCACAGGCATATGTACACCAGTAGTCCCAAAGTAGTAGTGAGAGCCCCACCCTGGCTAGGCATGTGGCGACGTAGAACGATACAAAGTGACAATGTCCCAGATTGTAGCACAGGAATATACCCCACAGGAAATGGAAAGGACGTATGTACTACTCATGCCCATATGTATGACACCGATATGCTAATTGCAAAACGATACGTCGGCAAAGTCACACAGCAATAGGTATGTACCGCGGAAATACGTATGTGCTACCCCAGTACTGACCGTGGCCACGTATCGGCCCGTAAACACCGCTGTGTATTCTACAAGTGTCAAACAAGCAATCCCCACCTGAATAGGTGGCAACCACTGGCAAACAGGCCATCCCAAGAACAGGACCACAATGACTGTAAATATCTGGGACAGAATGACAAGGGATAGTCGTCACGTACAAACAACCGCTGATATACCACAGATGTGACGGGGGAATACATGCATGAAGCACACATGCAGGCGATACCAACACCACATGACAACAACACAACCTACACTCCCATACCAACAGACAATTAACTGTCAACTCTCCAGGCAGGGATGGAGCACACAGACAACCATACCGTGTATGTAGAGATGCAAGGCCCACAACCCATATCCGTCACCTACAATCTCCGATATCCCCCATCGTACATATTAAAGGGATACAAACCGTAATAGCAGCACAAACATACAGGCAGTCAATGACATCTGCATAACCGCAACATCTCGCGTGGGAAACACAATCAAAGGTGGATGCATACTTGCATGCATTGTTTAAAGGAATACAACAGCCATGTTACACATCTGAATGCAAAACGCCATCAACAGACGTCGTCAGGACAGGGACACCCACATGTCGAACCAAATACTATACCCAACACACACAATCCACGGCTAACACCACTGCGAAATGTACCTGTCGCCACACATAGTGGCTGCAGTTACACATAACATAACACAATACAGACCATCTCCACGAAGGTAGGGCAAATAGCCAATGCCCAGGTGAGGAATCCAACCATACCCCAGTTATGACGCGTAATGTCCGAATGGAGTAGATGCACAGGTGATATGCGCACAATTACTCACTGAGGAACAGCAATTGGTGGGATGAACCCACATGTTGCAGGTATCGACGGATATAAGGATGACTCCCAGGATATTCAAACCGTATGCTCATACTGAACCAGCAGTGTACAACCGAAAGAGAAATAAAAAGGAAAACCGATACACGGAACGAAACAGGGAACGAAACACTGACAAGGTATGTAGAACACACGATATGTACGGGTGTGTAACGCATGATGTGTATGACGAAGCTGTACTGTATGGGAATGGTGTTTGTAAGTAATGACACTTGCCCATAATGCAGAGAGTGGTGAAAGGTGGTTATGTAGTGCTATCCTGCTGAGCATACCAACGACTGTGGACACCGTGTGCACAGCAGTGGGACATCATGTACACAGCCGAGACACCACAAGGGCTGCCACAGGGGCATTAGAGAACAATGCCAGACCACACACCGATGCTGGCAGTGGATGTCCAACAAGGAAGTGCCATAGCAGGGGATAGGACATGTATGTATACTGTCACAGCACACATGTGTATGGGCATATACCGTCGATGTCATACATAATGTGCGGCCGACGTGCACGTATGCCTTGCAGTAGGGGATACTATGTCAACTATGTGTAATGTAAAGCTGTCAGGGTGGATATGACAGACATTATACACAGTATCACAGGCATATCATGCATAACGGAGGTATCGCCTATTGGTATGTACAATAACAGGATACATATGGCCTGTAGGTATGGGACAGAGTAGTAGCATCATAGCCATCTGAAGTGGAAGGTACACCAAGTAACCATGCCTAAAGGATCTGTAGCAGGTGCACCGTGGGCAACAATGAAGTCTGGCAGATCCATGTGTAAACACATGCGCAGTGTACACAGTAGTGTCACCTCCCCATGGTAGTGTCCTGTGAACAGCAGAGGCGGGTGTCAACTGCATGTCTACACAGTACCGCTGCTGTGGTGGTACCATGACTACGTGTCACTCAAACAGCAAGGGAGGTATCACATGAACAGTGCCACTGTGTGTCCCTGTGGGATGTGCACAGGACCTATGTTCCACAGCATGGTGTGTGTTGTGTCTGCAGAAGTAACACAGAAGCCCAGCCCATGCAGTGTGGCATGTGTGCACATATCCATGAGCAGTCCGTTCACACTGCCCACCGCAATTGTCATGTATGAGGAGTATATGCATCAGTAATGCGGAGGACATAGTCCGTGTCAGAGCAGAAGACACCCCTGTGTATGTGGTATGCAGATGTGTGCAGATGTGTTTTCCGTCTGTCAGCCGCATATGTAAACCGTCCAAGCCTGGTACACATCGTGGCATGACAATGCTGTGCCATGTAAAGTTGTAGCCGTTGTGGAAGGTACACCATAAATGTGGTATTGTACCCTTGACCGTGTGTAGATGTGTGTATGCCACAGGTACAATGGCTACCTATGTAACCAGCATCACACACAGAACAGATAGGTGTGGCCCTGCAGAAGTGTATCTATGCCACAGTGGAATACGGTAACCACAGGACCGTGTGGGGCATATGTGTGTACAGCAACCATGTACAATGTGATATGTATGTACGGGGCCAGTATCCATGTGATAGTCAGTGGGTGAATGTTGCTATGCAAAGGTGATGTGCATGCACCATGTGTCATGCATCCTGATGCCATGACACCCACATGATGTATCCACCACACTGACACCCGTATGGTCGGTATCGGTATGAGCTGGTGGAGCAATAATGGCACCAGGTATGTAGGTGTGGGATATCTAGGCATGGACAGTACTCTGTGACAGCATGTTGTGTATGTAAGCAAATAGTGAACATGAGGGGCCCCATGACTGAGGACTGTGTAATGCCATATGTACCTGACATGTAGTAGGTACTATGATATGCTTGCACCACTGTGTGTCCTGTCCATGAGTCATATAGTCTAACATCTTGAGACACAGGGTATGATGTGCAGGTGGATGTGTATGTTGCCAATACCAGAACATGGAATGTTGCTGAAGGGCAATGTGAGGACAACGTCTGATGTGTTGGCCTCTGTACCACCCCAACCGCCCATGCAACAGTACGACAGGTGGCCAGCATGTGTATGTGGCGTGCTGTGGCACACACAAGCCCAACAAGGGTGCCAGGAAAGGCATGGAGACCATCAATGTGTGCGTGAAGCACGTTCATGAGGATGTGCCCCAGTGCCATTCAGAACGGTCCAGTCATGGGTGTATGACTGCAGTCCCACAAGTGCAATGCAGTGCCACCCATGGGTAGTGCGAGAGATGCAGCTGCGCGGTGGTCAAGGTACACAATGTCCGACAACAGGAGGGTTATGGCTGACAAAGTTTGCAGATGACTGCAAACTGGGCGCCATAGTAGAAAACACATCTGACACAGATATCCTTCAGAAGGGTCTCACAGAAATGGATAACTGGTGCCAGAGCCACGGCCTAAAGTTAAATGCCAAAAAATGCATAGTCATACCCTTCGGGAAAAACAAGGTTACCCCTAGCTACCAAATAGGTGGCAATCCACTGAGCACAGAAGAAGTTATCAGGGACCTGGGGACCCAGGTTGATAGTAGTCTGTCATTCGACACCCATGTAGCTAAAGTAGTTAGGAAGACCTTCTACATTGCCCACCTTATCATGAAGGGATTCTCATCTAGATCAAGGGAGGTCATAGTCTCCCTTTACTCATCACTCATCAGACCAATGATTGAGTACAATGCCCCATTCGGAATGTATCTGACCCGACACTTGCAGCAGCTGGAGAGGCCACAAAGTTCCTCACCAAAAGAATAAAGGGTCTCAAAAATCTGTCCTATGCTGCCCGACTGAAAGAACTCCAGCTCTATTCAGTCGCTTACCGCTTGCTCAGAGATGACCTTTGCCTAACATACAAGGCCATGTCAAACCCAGATTTGATGAATATGCTTCACCTCAATAAAAATCTAGATCCATCAGAGCCACAAGGGCGGGAGACTTAAACCTTGACACGGCTATTAATAGGAAGTGCTGGAGGGATAGATTCATCACCCAAAGACTCCCTATGCTGTGGAACAAAATCCCGGTACATGTGAGGCAGAGCACCTCGCTGGCCTTGTTCAAGAGAAATCTTGACCAATGGATGGGAGATCGCAGATATACCCCAGGGATTACCTCAGTGTCACTGCTCGACAGAGGCACAGCAAAATAATGGGTATAGTTCCCCATACTAAAGGGGTGGCGTAAGCCACAAAACGATGGGCTAGGCTTGTAAATGCCCTCGGGCAGATAGCCTAGTATGAACCTATGAACCTATGAGCAGTGAATATAGTGGGCTGGTGCGGAGACACATACCAAACAGGTTGGTGGGACATAACAGCTAGGGACATCGGAAGGTGACATCGGGCCAGTGTCCCAGGACATAACGTGTGCATGTCAGTACCATGTATGTGTCCACAGGGACACTACGATGTCCATGTATGGATTGCGACCCTGTAGTGAGTGAGAGTGTGTATTGTTGGTAAGTACACCATCGCCTGGCACGTTGCCAACATTATCTCGGTCTGCAATGCCTGGGTGACTATTGTATGTGACATTGAATGTGGATGTAGCCAAACAACACAGACATACCACCACACTGCCTGAGGCCCCACACTGCAATGTGCGGCAGTCATGTTTAGGTAGCTAGCCTTGGAGCATGTGATGGACCTCGAGGACCCACCATGGCTGACAAGTCATGCACCCCACACATGTGAATATACACCACTGTGCAACAGCCTGCACATGTGCTCGTACATCAGATGTGCATGGAACATGACCACCACCGTGGTGTCTGTGAAAAGGTCAGTACCGCCATGTCTCTGTGTGGAATAGCATGGTCCCTACCATCGTGTACATGCTACGGAAGTGCACTGTGGTATGTGTCAGTATATGTATGTACACTGTCCATCTGCCAGGGTGTCATGCCATTAACAACTGCTGTCAGCAGACATCAGTAGTACTGGCTGTAGTACACATGTTCCGTGTATGCTGCGATGGGTGTGTTTCCAGGGTGTGGCTAGCAGGGCCGTGAGGCATATGTGTTCATCCACCAAAAGGGGGATAACCCCAGGTGCAACACACCAGACACATGGAGGTATTGTGCATGCTGAGGGTAGTGTAGGTATGGTATGTGTTGTGTAATGTGTCAGCCAGCTGGGTGGAGTGCACGCCTCAAGCATGTGTAGGTACATGGGTGTCTATTCTAGGGAAGTGTGGGTTGCTGTCAGCACATGGCAGTATCAGCTGTCTGAGGCCCAATGTACAGTATAACAACACAGACAGCATGTAACCTGCGGTGTACAATGTCAACTCTGTTGCGTGTTACAATGTGTCTAGCAGTCACAAACACGGATATCTGCACATTGAGCACCTATGATGCATTGTGTTCGGCAACTATCCAGGATGTGTGCAAAACACTGTGTGATGTGGGATCCCCTCACCTGTGGGTGTTGCAGTCCAGGTATGTGCCTGGGAGGTACGATCCGTGTACAATCCATACTCGCAGGCGTGCTGCGCAGAGCATGGAGGCAGGTCCCAGTCACTGCAGATAAATGTGAGTGGTGCAATAGTGTGTGTTCCTTGCTTGTGTGCAGCACAGTGGAAGATGCAAGCATTGTCCCACATGACCCCATGCTGTGCCTGCCTGTTACAGCCCTGCTGGAGACAGTTATGTGACACCGCCACAGAGGCAGTATAGCATGTGAAGATGTACATGTGTGCTCCACACCGCAGGCAGATGGCTGCAGGTCATGTGTGCCACAGCAGTGTGGTCGACCAGTACTGTCATAGTGGTCAGATACCACATGCCTGTATAATTACAGTATGAGCATAGGCAACAGTTGCAGTGACACAGTAGATCAATGTACAGTGTCCCTGTGTTCAGACCACTGCCTACTGTACACTTGGCTAGACACACACCCAGAGGGTGATGACACCGGTGAGCCATCACATGTCCCAGTACACGTAGCCTGTGTAATGCCATCACAGGGCGGTCACAATAACACGTTGTATGAGAGATATATTGTACCAGGTGATGTGTCATGTGTGCATATGTTGAGTTGCACAGCTGTTCACATGTCCGCAACATATCAGTGCATGATGCCTAGTGTAACATGATGTGTGGAACTGCACTGTGATCCACAACAGGGTCATCCAAGACAGGTGTGTTGTGAATGGTGTAACCCATGGTTTCGCGGGATATACACTGGTGCTGTTGGCTGCCATGCTGGAGGCCACCAGTGGTGCCTACAGTGGTCATACAGACATACTGCACACATTGTTCTGGCAGGAATGTCCATTGTTGTAGATGATGTGTTACTACGTGAAGGTAGGTGTGTGTTGTGAATGTTACCCATCCAGATGTGACCATCAGGTGCAGTTATGGTTGTCGATAGCATCACACCCATCCACAGCTGTCAGCACCCTGTCCCCAGAATGGGTATCAGCCGCCCTCGTACTGTGTGACTAATGTGCAGATGGCAGAACACCTATTACTGGCTGGCTAACAGTGTTATCTAGGAAGGCTATGTGATGGCTGGAATACGCCGTTCTAATGTATAATGATGGTATCCCAATGAAGTACATGGAATCACATATAGTAAGCCATGGCTGGCATGTAAACCATGTACAACAATGACTGTGTGACAGACACAAACAATGCGGAGCCATGTTGAACATGCACCCGTGAGAACACCAAATGAGGTATGTTGCACGTATCGATGTACAACTGTCAGCTATGGGCACAGCATGGATGCAGACGCACATCCCCCACAGGCAGTACCGCTCCATGTTGGTAGGGGGGCATTGCACGAGTACATGTGACAGTTGCTGCACCGCCACATGTACTGCATATCCGTCATATAGGGGGAGCAATGGTACGTGACTGTCGGACATGCCTGTACATATGACCATGTCCCACAGGATATGTGTTACGTGTGTACAACACCTGTTGTACTGTCATCAAGCTGTGAAGTGTATGGCTGCCAGTGTACCTGTGTGACATGTTGTGTAATGGGTGCAAAGGTAGACAGTAGTGCATTGCATGCCCACAGGTCCCACACAGGTGCATAGCCTGAACATACAATACAAATAGGGTGTTGGATAATAGCAACCCACAAGAGGTGATGGGTACGGGTGGCAACCCACTACCACCTGTCCAGGTAAGGTGTGCATGTCCATGACACATTAGCACCTGAGATTTTAGCAGTACAGCTGTACAGGGTGGCATGCATATTCGATCACTAATACCCTTGCGTGTTCCACCACTGGCCTGTTGACAGACAGACACCAACACAATGTGCAGCATTGACATGTGCACAGCACATCACCGCTGGCTACAGTAGAACAGGGTTACCGTGTAGACACGTGCACAGAACATCTGCACCAGCCACAGTCAAACACGGTATGTGTTGAACCCCACCATCATTGCAGCCCATGCCACAGACAGATGTTCATGCATCTGTGTATGTATGGCTGGGAATGTCCCTGGCCTAGCAGTATAGCTGTGTCAGTGTTGCGAACAACATATTGAATGGGCTGGGTGTGTGAGGTGTGCGTCATACGTGTATGGTCCGATGGATGATACCATCAGTGCCCCCGCCATGTGAACATCCCTGTCCCCATAAATGGATACCTATGCTGTGCCCAACACCACAGTCCCTGTGAGAGGGATGGTGCTGTGTGGTGCACCCACCAACATGGCGGTGGCAGCAGGCACTGGATGTAGACATATGTGATACCCATGTCAGGCCAGGGTACCATCCATGTGCACGGGATATCATTGTGCGGGCACATACAGCACTGGGTTGAACAATATCACAGCACATAGCACCTGTCAGGGGTAATATGTATGCATGGATGTGCGATACCAGCATGCACCATACACATCCCCACCAAGCAGCATGCTGCCTACCTTGCAGAAGGCCATTGTCCACTCCATGATGATAGACATGCGTAATGTCCATATACACATAGCAATGACATATGGAATGGACATCCACCCTCCCAATACCAGTATCCCCCAGGTGGGACACATCCCTGTGCCATGTATGTGACATACCCTGCCATACCATGCAGCCCTGTCCAGCTAGGCTGCACGTGCCATCACAGTCATACATGGTGCGATTTCCAAATGGCACTTGCACTATCAACTGTCCAGAGCAGTAATGTGGAATGATGCACCTTGTGGTGTCACAGGTGCTGTGTGTTGGTGTGTACAATGTGTGCACGCACATGCTATGTATGACCATCCCTGCTAATGTCATATGATTACACAATGTCCCATGTGTATCACATGTGCAATACAGGTGAGCCGTGGCAGGTTGTCCAACACCTGTACAGTGCTGTGTAGATGTACATGGCACAACACATGCATGTACAGGTATCCACGTGTATGTGTGCAGTGCCACCACTGACATCCATAATGGCTGCATCTGTGATGCCTAGCGACATATACACAGCATCCAGGTGAACAGTAGAACTGTGTGCACATCGGGACACGTGCCAACTGGTATGAACACAGGTGCAGGCAGGTACACATGTCCACAGCAGGTTACCATCAACATGGTGTGTGTACAGTGTGATGAGTTGACACACAGATATGATATGATACCCGCTGCCTAATGGTGTGACAGCAACACGTCAGCTGTGTCAGTGCCATGATGCATCACAGAGATTACTGTGCAGATGTCGTACATGTCATAGCAATGTATGTCCAGCGGTATGCCAGTACATCAGTGTAAATGTGACCTGTCACCATCATTATGTCTTACAGATAATGCCTCGTTCATGGCTGCCAGCCTTCAGCCGCCAGGAGGATGACGTAATCATACCATTGCTCTATGACAACTATGACCTGCTATTCAGCCATGTTCCACAGCAAGCGCAGCAGCGGGATGACCTGTGGCAGGATATGCACAGGAGGGTGAATGATGTGGGTGGCAACAACCGCACCTACCAGCAGATACGCCGACACTGCATGGACCCGGCACGCACGCGAAACAGCGTGCCACCGCAATCGCCAGAGAACAAGGTGGAACAGGTGGTGGGCCACCAACCCAGCCCCCACTCACACACACGGAGGAGCTCCTGGCCAGTCTGGGGACACCCAGGGAACATCATGCAGAAACACTAGCTGCCATCGTGGAGGTGGGTGTCTCCCAACCAACGAGCCTGGAGCTGCCTGGTAAGTCAGTCTTGCATATGTGTATGATATCTGCCGTAGGTGTGGGTGTCACAGTACACCATGTAATGTACCAACACATGCCAGGTATATGGGCACACAAGCCGCATACTACAGTATGCTACGTTGTGTTTGCAGACGTGTGCATACCACATGCTATCACACAGGTACATGTGACATGCACAGTGCTTACTGTGGCTACAGTCATGGATAATGTTTATACTGTTGTGTCGCCCCTATACAGGTACCTCTGGCGTGTCGCACAGCCATGGGTCCGTCGCAGGTGAGGCTGTTGTTAGTAACAGGCATGTTACATTGTATAGATATTCGCCATGTGGCCAGGTATAACATGCACACCTGGGTTCTGCTCCAGTCACGGTATACAGGTTGCACCACCAGACACACACGCCACCAATGTACAGTAGATACAACCGTTAGTATACACCGGCATGAAACCACAGTACCTGTCAGTGTGATATGTGCAGTCAGCTATGCATACAATGGTGGAGGTGTTCTACAATGGATGCATATGTAGTATGCATTGGAACACCATTTGTGGTACGCACACAGTACCACATAGTGAGCTGTGATCTGGCCAGCACACAGGTGTTACCAATGTGACATATGCCCCTGCATTGTGTGCACACGTTGTGACACGGCACACAACATGTCCCATGCCCGTGGTGTTCTGTCTGCAATATTGTCACACCAAGACATGACCTACGCCCGACATAGCAAACAATCCACACTGTTGTCTGCATAGCCCTCTGGATTGTGACACCTCCGACTTGTATGGGTGTATGTCACATGGGCCACCACAGGGATGGGTACACGATGCCCATCACACACAATTGTCCATGACCCAGTCAAACATGGCCATGGGTGATAGCCACAGGCATGTTGCCACACAGTACGTCTGGAGTGGATAGACACCGTTGCACATTGTCCACACATAGTGCGATCATAGCTGTAGTGGACCACCTGTACATTTGATGTGGTACACCAGACAATGCCTGTCTGCAGCCACCGGAGGTGCCACCAATGTCTACCATATACGTGCTGTGGAACAGCATGACTGTGTTGCAGACATGGCAATGCAATGCGTCCATGTTATGCATCGCACAGAAACATACCTGTGTCCTGCTGCCATGCAGTGGCACAGTGCCTGTACTCCCCACTGTATAGCTATGTACACGGCTCACACCAACCACACCTGCACAGACATCTTTGTTACACATGCATTCTATCTGTAGCCTGTACACAAAACACTGCACTGTGACGCCCAGTATGATGCGGTGCATGTGGTGGGACACCATTGTCACATGTCCACATGTTATCGCACATGTCAGCGGAGTACATGTCAAAGTGACGCCTGCCATGTGTACTGTTAACCTGCCTGTGGCCACACGGTGTATCACGATGATGCATGCAAACTACCATGAATGTGTGTACTGCATGCCTACTGAAATGACACCTGCTTGATGTAGTGTGCACCCCAGGGCAGTATGCATACTACCACTATTAATGTCTGGCCTACATTCTCTGAGCTGTGGTGTGGGAATGCTGCATGCCATCTGCAATATCACATGCATGATGTGTCTGCGTGTGTGTGTGTCTGCGTGTGTGTGTGTCTGCGTGTGTGTGTCTGTGTGTGTGTGTGTCCGTGTGCGTGTGTGTGCGTGTGTGTGTCTGCGTGCATGTGTGTGTGTGTGTGTGTGTGTGTGTGTGTGTGTGTGTGTGTGTCTGTGTGTGTGTCTGCGTGTGTGTGTGTGTGTGTGTGTGTGTGTGTGTGTGTGTGTGTGTCTGCATGTGTGTGTGTAATGTATCTTACAGTATGTCTTTGTATTCACAGGTGGTGTAGGTGCGTTCCCCTCCTGCAGTCCATCTGATGCTAGTGTCCCCACAGATACTAGCGATGATGACCATATGCATGAGGTACAGACAGGGTTGTCAGGGGCAGAAGCTGTGCCATTGGTTACCATCCCACCTTTGTCCCCCTCATCCCGCTTTATGGTTCTGATGCCGACACATACCACATCACCATTGCCCATAGAGGAAGGACAGTCAGCGTCTGTTGGCATTGAGCAGGAATGTGTGGTGGCTACAGAAGGTGCGCGTACACACCATGTTGCCAGTGTAATGACTGGTGATGTGCCACACAGGCATGTGGCTGGTGCTGCTCGTAGGAGGACCTCTGGCAGACATGCACCTGCTGTACAGGGTGCAGCAGCTGGTATCACCAGACGCATGTTCCAGACTGTAATGGCAGCACAGGCACGTGCTGAATGGCAGAACCAAGAAGGGCAGAGGCTGCAGAGGGCCGCAATCCATTCCCTAAATGAGAACATCCAGTCACTGGCGAATGCTCAGCAGCAGATTGCTAATGTACTGGATAGGCGATTAGGTGAGATGGTTGGAATCCTCGACCGAGGCATGTCAATCCGTGAGCGTGAGCTGTCTGTGCTGGAACACCTGGTAGGGGTGAGGCATAGGACACATGGCCATAGGCCAGCAACACCACCTAGTGTAGGTCGACGTGTGCGTGCCACCTCTTATGCCCACTCACACAGTGCTGGTAGCAGCAGCAGTGCAGCTGGTGCTACACCGACCACACCAGGACACAGCAGGCCATGTGGACGTGGCCCTGGCCGGTCCCAGCATGGACACGGTTCCAGCGGACATGTGTCATCGGAGAGTGGCCACTCCATACCTCCACCCGGTAGTGCCCGTGCGACCCCAGGCAGGCACGGGTCACATGGCCGCAGATGGACACAGTGAGCCGTACAACCTGCACTGTACAGTCTGGGGCTGCCAAGTATACCCTGTGTAGGCATCACGTATGGCTGAACTGTGTACACACATACCCACACATGGCAGACACAACTGTAGGGCTCCACCACATCCACATGCATTCTGCACAGTCATGCCCAGTAAATGCACCGGCCCTTACACACACACATGATGTCATCCATTGGTACAGCCTATGCCCCTGGCACACATATCACCCTGTGCATATGATGAAGCCTCTGCCGCATCACTGTCATCCACACCATCGCTGCACGGTTATGCAAATATATTCTGATGCACAGGGTGGACAAGATAGTGAGAGGTGTATGTGATACCTGTGTACGCATAGAGTGTGATGTGTATGTTGCAGTGGTTGTGTATGACAAGTGACAGGTGCGTATGTGACGTGGGTTGTGTACTGTCATCATGCAGCAGACATACCATGTAGTGCAGGTGCAGCATGCATTGAGCTGTGTACACAGTATGTGTGACGGTTACATGTGTAGTACCATGTTGGTTCTGTTAACCTGTATGCCTCATATGGTGTACTCGCATGTGCCTACTGGGAGCACTGTTTTCAGTCCCCCATGAGTAGCTGTGGGTTACCCACAGGCACATCTGGCAATATCAGCATACCACATGTACCCGCAACCTGCCTGGACACCTACATAGGTACATAGGTGCATAGGTACTTACTAGGCTATGTGCCCTACGGCATGTGTAAGCCTAGCCAGAGTGTGTGTGGCTTTCACCACCCCTTAGGATGAGGATACTATATCCATTGGTCTGCTGTCCCTCTGTCCAGCAGAGACACAGAGATGATTCCTGAGGCATACCTACGATCTCCCATCCACACGTCAGGATTACTCTTGGACAGAGTCAGTGAGGGGATCTGCTTCACAAGGACTGGGAATCTGTTCCATGGTGTAGGGAGTCTCTGGGCGATGAACCTGTCCCTCCAGCATGTCCTATTTATATCCGTGTTGAGGTTTGTGTCTGTTGCTCTTGTGCCCGTGGTTGTTTGGATCCTAGGAGGTGGAGCATGTCCATGAAACCCAGGTTGGACATGGCCGTGTATGTCAGGCACAGATCACCTCGGAGCAGACGGTATGAGAAGGTATAGAGCCGGAGTTCCCTCAGTCGGGCAGCGTGTGACATATGTTTCAGCACCTTTATCCCTGTGTTGGGGAACGTTTCGGGTCCTTCCGACTGCTGCAGGTGTCGGATTAGGTACATTCCGAATGGGGCATTGTACCCAATCATTGGTCTGATGCATGAAGAGTACAGGGGTACAATGACCTCCCCTGATCTGGATGTGAATCCCTTCATGACCAGGTGGGCACTGTGGAATGTCTTCCCAACCACATTGGCAATGTGAGTGTCAAGAGAGGTTACCGACAAGTTGGGTCCCCAGGTCCCAGATCACGTCTACCGTGTTTAATGGATTACCACCTATGTGGTAATTCGGGGTTAACTTGTCTTTCCCAAAGGGTAGGTCTATACCTTCCCTGGCATGTAGCTTCAGGCCATGGCTCTGGCACCAGTTATCCATTTCTATGAGACCTCAGGTGGATGTCTGTGTCTGATGGGGTGTTGATTATGGTGGCCGGTTTGCAGTCATCTGCATACCTTGTCTGCCACAATCCCCCTATGTTTGCATGCACGTCAGAAAGTTGAATGCAGAACAGGAGGGGGCCCAGGACTGAGCCCTGTGGGCCACCACTCGGGACCGGCTTGGAGTCTGACATGGCACCAGGAACACTAACCCTGTGGGTTCTGACCTTCATCCGGTTGGCAACCCATCGTGTGACATATGGCTCTGCATCTACGCTGGTGAGCCTTTCTATGATGCCCGCATGGAGTTTGGTTCGAACGCTGTCACCAGATCACGGTAGTCTGTGCGAACCGACGTACCCCCATCAATGGCCTTAGTGACTCTTCCGAACAGGTCGACCAGGTTCAGGAGGCAGGATCTGCCCTTGACTAAGCCGATGTGGGTATGTTCCAGTATTTGTCGTTCCCCAATGTCTTCATTTATGGGCTCCATTATGGTCCCCTCCATAGCTTTGCAGACAAGGCTTGTCAAGCTTATAGGGCAGTGATGTCCAGAGTCCGTAGGAGCACCGCCTTGGTGGAGTGGGACCACAGTTGCCGTATGCCATCCATCGGGTACGTAGCCTGTAGTAAGGCTAAGATTAAACAGCAGCCTTATGTGCAGGTTGAGGCCCTCATTGAGGTTGTGTAGCACACAGCCGGGGACACCGTCTGGTCCCATTGATGCTGTGTTCTCTGCTTTACAGATAGCAGCTCTCACCTGGGCATTCAAGATGTTTGGGAGGCTAGACTCTGGTGGGATAGATACCTCCCCTCTTGGGGGGGAGGGTAGATGTATGCACGGAACCTGTCTGCCAGTTTGTTGGCAATGTCTGTGGGTTCAGTGATCATTGTACCATTCTGGACTAATTCTGAGCATAACTGTGAGCTTCCACCCATGTTCCTACCATAGCTAAGGAAGGCCTTATGGTTGTCTTATGTGTCCTTTGCAAGTCCTGTCCCACAGGCAGCCTTGGATGATTGTATGAGTGATCGTATGTTACCGCCAGTATTAATCAGTGATGCCTTCCCTGGTAGTGATATTGCTCTGTCATGTAGTAGCTTTCACCTCTTGTTGTACGGTTTGTTTATGGCTGGGGTCCACCAGACCATGTGCCTGCCTTTGGTGGACACGGTCCTGATGTTATTAGGGATTGCTTGATCCAGACATTCCTGAGGGTGCTCGTAGAAGGCATTTGTAAGGGTTTCAGCAGCGTGGCCTGTGTTTACCACTGGCATGGAGGCCTTGTAGGGTACCACACCAGTCGTATGACGTGTGGGGTTCGCTGTGGAGAGGTCTTCACTGTGGTCTCCCTTGCCGGTGCTGGGGGAGGGATGCGGATCTCCAGTGAGATCACTATATGGTCTGACCTCACCATTGAGGGATGTACATCCTGTGTGGAGAATGTCGTCCCCATGTGTGATGATCAGGACTAGTATAGTTCCTCCCCTTGTGGGTATGGTGCATAGTTGTTCCACAGCATTCGGGTGTATGAACACCTGGAACCTTTGGTGTAGGGTGTTGTGTCCTGGGTAATGTTCCCGGTCTATGTATGGGTGGTTGATGTCACCCAATATGATGGTGATGTGAGAGTATTCATACTCCCCAGTGTCTTCAGGAAGGCTGTGCGGGTATCCTGGGTTTGGGAGGGTGGTCTGCAGCATGCAACAAACTGTAGGGCAGTCCTACCCATGGTTAATTGCATCTGGATGGTCCCCGCTGCTACGTGTGTTTCTGCCAACCTGGAGGTGTGGGTATCCTTCATGGAAATGGAGACTCCCCCTCCTTCTGTGGTTTGGTCCGGGTTAGGGTCCTGAACGCGTGATATGAGGTATGACCTGATAGTGCTGGTGTGCTCTCAGGAGCCCTGAACCAGGTTTCAGTCACAGCACTGACATCGATGTCCTCCATACTGAGGAGGGCTTTTGAGGGCATGCAGCTTGGGTGTAGACTACTGGCACTGAGCAGTATTACCCTTAGTTTTTTCCAGGTTTGTAGTCTTGGGCAGTAGGTTTATCATTTCAGCCTTGCCTGCAGTGGGCACTGTGGGGGTGGCAGGAGCCTTTGCCAAACTCTTGAAGACCAGGAGCGACAGGTGCAAGCCATCCCTTGTGAAGGAGCGTGGCATGTCAAGCATGTCATCCCAGGCAAGAGGACATTGGATCCCCTCAGACTGACACCGGTAATCAGGCCAATTATCAAGGGTGATCATTCGGACCCAGTATTGTGGCATCATACTTGATGAGGGTGGGATACTGCTCAGGGTCAGGGTCATGCTGGCCTGGGCTACACAATCTGAGAGCCCCTCTATGTCTCCTTTCATGTATCCCAGGGTGGTATGTCTCCGGTCGTTGACACCAGCATGGACAATGACCGCGTCATACTTGTACATGCTGCGGAGTGACCTGAGTGTGTGTGTTATGTGGTGGATTCCAGCGCCCAACAGGCAGCCTACTGTGATCATTCCCTTGTTCAGTCTGGTGGGTGGGACGTCAGTGTGTCTGACTATGGCGTCACCTATTACAAGTGTGTCTGGCATTGTGTGTGGCCTTAAGGGCTGTGACTGTTTAGCACACTGACGTTGAGAACTATGTGTTGCATGTCCTATGTCTTGTGGAGGCAGTTGCTTGGGTGTCTGCTTCGGAGGCCTCGTTAGGTTCGTTACATGTTTTAACAGTGCCTCCGAGTATGTCTTTGTGTGTTCATGTGTTTGTTTAGCATTTGTGATAGTTCCATGTGACACTGGGTTTGTGGTGTGCGTGGTGTCCTTCCCCTCCCGTTTGGTCTTGCCGGTCATGGTTTGAGAGAGCTCAGCCTCCTGTCTGGCTATATAGTTGCATCTCTCACATGTATTATGTTTAGTGGGGGAGGTGCGGCTTGTCCGTGTCTATTGAGGCACCTGTAACATTGCCTCAGGATGCCCATATTCACCATCTGAACAGGAGAGGTCGCTAGCAATTGACCCTTCGACATGCCAGAGAACGTGAATGCGTTTGCTGTGTAACTGGGTCAGAAGGAACCTATAGGGAAGTGGGTACTATTCTAGGCTAGTGTAGTACTCCGTCTAGTATACATGTACTTTACCTATGTAGGAATACTGTGGGAGCAGGTGCTGAGCTTTTGTGATAGAGAACAGACAGTTTAGATTGCAAGTAGAGAAGTTCTATGTGTAAACCTGCAGAGCACGGAGCCAGATATAGTGTAACATTGTTTACACGGTACATGACACACATGTCCACACATATACTGCACCTGACGCCTGTGGTCGGTGCCACAGGCTACGGTGGACAGAGACATCACATACATGGCATGACACAGTACAGGTATGGTGACATTCTGCAGGTGTCGTACACAGCGTGCTGGCGACTGACCGCAGGTGTCACCTGTCAGCTGTGGTGCACGCTGTGCAGCAGTAGGACGCTGTACCGGTACAGGAATATGTCTGCAATCGCGGGGTGTACACCACTATGGCGCACACCCCATTGTGTGCAGATGGGGACACCTGCCTGTGTGGTCAGCACCCTCACAATACAATGCACCCACACGCCATGTCACAGGGGGCGGTCTTGTAGAGGTGGCCAGTATGGCTCACAACTATGGCATTGACAGGGTCGTACAATGCAGCACCAGTACGGGATGGTCACCCTGTGTGGTTAGTGTCCATTCACAACACTATATCTGCATACACCCTCACAACAGGCAGCAGACATACACGCATGTTGACACACTGACATGGTGGTGACCACACATGTCTACACGGAGGGACGACGTGTTGCATGTACTGCACCATCCACATCCATGCACCCCACACTGAGGTATGTACAGATCTCTACCATGGTGTACAGTGATGTGTGGCACGTGGCACATAGTCCCCCCGATCTGTGGCATACATGGGCACACATTCCTGCACACATGTCGGTGCTGGGAATGCCACACCCGCTATATGGGATATGTGCAGGCGTGCAGCGGTATGTAGTGCATCATGCGTACCAACACTGTATCTGGCAGCTGTGCCGATATATGCACTTGTGAGGTTTTAGGGGTTACAGTGGCCATGTGACATATGGTCGATGACACCTGACCGATGGGTATGCATTATGGCAGCACTGTCATGTAACAGCGACATAGCAGACTGTATGCACATGGCAGGGTAGGATGG
The DNA here is from genome assembly GCF_019279795.1 of Protopterus annectens. Classification (NCBI taxonomy): domain Eukaryota; kingdom Metazoa; phylum Chordata; order Ceratodontiformes; family Protopteridae; genus Protopterus; species Protopterus annectens. The sequence continues at coordinate 1,891,450,064 of NC_056729.1, forward strand.
TGTGTGACACACCTGTGACCACCACCTGCACACATGCATGTGGACAGGTGTTTAAACACATGATGTACACACATACCACCATGCGTGCTGTTACTATGCCACCATATGACGGCCCCCATGATGGGTATGCATGTGGTAGGGGGTTGCAACTGTGTTATGGACATCGGACACCGCTCATGCATGGCTGCACCATGCACAGTACACGTGTCACATGTATCCCCTGTTGCCATGTGTGTATACATTGCTACGTTGTGACATGTGTGTCGACATACATGGAACATGGACTGTGGTATGGTATCACAGCTGTCACAGGCAAACTGTACAAGGGTATGTGTCCCAGTCAACACCGCTACACCCTGTAGGGGCAGCATACCACAGACATGTGTCCACCTTCCATTCATGTGTGTATTACCGCGTACACCAGTTTTATGCATGTGGTACATCACAGGCTTCGTATGTGTCCTGTGTGCAGTCCATGCACACAGCCAGACAATCACATATATTACATATCCAGACTTTGTTTCACTGTGGTACAGCTGCAGTCATGTGTCATATCTGTGTCAGGCCCGTGGTATGTGTGGAGCACGCCTGTCCATGTATACCGATATGGGCGGACTACATCACACCTGTGGGATCATTGATAGTACATGTGTACTCTGCACGACGGGCGTACACCGCCATATAGACCTGTGGACATATGTCACATGCTGTTGCTGGACCCTGAGGCATACTGCTGTACCGATGACATGGTGCTGGCATGGCAGCTACAGTGTTCACTGCAGTGTGTACATGTTCAGCCTGCACCCGTGATGCCTGTGATGTCATCTGTGTGTGTACGTGTAACTGCATGTGTGTCCACCCTGTGCGTGTGTACGGGTTTACCTGGCCGTGACTTGCGGTGTGTACACTCCGTCTGCATGCCGGACGGCGCGTAGCACATATTAAGTGTGTGAGCATGCCCGGGTTGCTGTTGTGTGGGTGGACACACATGACAGTCCACACTCTGCCCTTCCATGATTCCACCCCATGTGTATGCATGTCTGCACTCTGCAGATTCTAAGTGTGTGAGCATGCCCAGTAAGCAGCTGTGTAGATGGACACACAGTACAGTGCACACCGTGCCCGTCTGTGATGATACCCCGTGTGCATGTATGTTTCCCCTTTGCAACCGCCACATGTGTGAGCATGCCCGGGTTGCTGTTCTGTAGGTGGACACACACGACGGTCCACACTCTGCCCTTCCATGATTCCACCCCATGTGTATGCATGTCTGCACTCTGCAGATTCTAAGTGTGTGAGCATGCCCAGTAAGCAGCTGTGTAGATGGACACACAGTACAGTGTACACCGTGCCCATCTGTGATGATACCCCGTGTGCATGTATGTTTCCCCTTTGCAACCACCACATGTGTGAGCATGCCCGGGTTGCTGTTGTGTAGGTGGACACACACGACGGTCCACACTCTTCCCTTCCATGATTCCACCCCATGTGCATGCATGTCTGCACTCTGCAGATTCTAAGTGTGTGAGCATGCCCAGTAAGCAGCTGTGTAGATGGACACACAGTACAGTGCACACCGCACCCGTCTGTGATGATACCCCGTGTGCATGTATGTTTCCCCTTCGCGACCACTAGGTGTGAGGGCATGCCCAGTACGCCATTCGGGGGTACACAGTACAGTCGGCACCGATGTCTGCTACTAGGCATGTAGCCATGGCCAATGACATCCTGCATAGCCATGGTGGCCGTCCAGGTGAGTCATATGTGGTTGACATGCCACAATGGCTGCCGACATCATGCATGCTGGTTGCCCTCTCATAGGGTATACTGTCTGTGTTGCATCCCGTATCCATGTCGTGATGTTGTGCTCCGTAGTTAGTTGGTATTCCCGAGTGCAGCACTACCGTGTTACTCTACGCCCACCTTGGGATGGTAACATGCTGTGTGACTGCGCACTCTGTCTTCATTCCCTATCAGCTGCCTTGCCTCTGCAGATGATATCACCCACCTAGGGGTATGCCTCCTGACAGTGCTGTGCTCAGTAATCTTGGTAGCGCGTTCTGTAGATGCATCATGCTGTAGTGTGTTCATGTAGGTAGGCGTAGGTTCAACTCCCGGCCCTTCCCCGTGTGTGTGTGAGGTGTGTGTGTGTGTTTCCAGCTGCCCTTGGAGAGAGTAGTTCTTTTAGTCGCTTCGCAATACATACCTTGGCTATTGGCATCTATTCCTTTACGGATGATGTCACCCACCTAGAAGTATGCCTCTGACAGCGCTGTGCTCAGTAATCTCCGTAGCGCGTTCTGTAAATGCATCATGCTGTAGTGTGTTCATGTAGGTAGGCGTAGGTTCAACTCCCGGCCCTTCAAGGTGCGTGTGTGTGTGTGTGTGTGTGTGTGTGTGTGTGTGTTTCCAGCTGCCTCTGCAGATGGTCATGCTTTTAGACGCTTCGCAACACATACCTTGGCTATTGTCAGCTATTCCTTTACGGATGATGTCACCCACCTAGAAGTATGCCTCTGACAGCGCTGTGCTCAGTAATCTCGGTAGCGCGTTCTGTAAATGCATCATGCTGTAGTGTATTCATGTAGGTAGGCGTAGGTTCAACTCCCGGCCCTTCCCCGTGTGTGTGTGTGTGTGTGTGTGTGTGTGTGTGTGTGTTTCCAGCTGCCCTTGGAGAGAGTAGTTCTTTTAGTCACTTCGCAATACATACCTTGGCTATAGGCATCTATTCCTTTATGGATGATGTCACCCGCCTAGAAGTATGCCTCTGACAGCACTGTGCTCAGTAATCTTGGTAGCGCATTCTGTAAATGCATCATGCTGTAGTGTGTTCATGTAGGTAGGCATAGGTTCAACTCCCGGCCCTTCCCCGTGTGTGTGTGTGTGTTTCCAGCTGCCTCTGCAGATGGTCATGCTTTTAGACGCTTCACAACACATACTTTGGCTATTGTCAGCTATTCCTTTACGGATGATGTCACCCGCCTAGAAGTATGCCTCTGACAGCGCTGTGCTCAGTAATCTCGGTAGCGCATTCTATAAATGCATCATGCTGTAGTGTGTTCATGTAGGTAGGCATAGGTTCAACTCCCGGCCCTTCTCCGTGTGTGTGTGAGGTGTGTGTGTGTGTGTGTGTTTCCAGCTGCCCTTGGAGAGAGTAGTTCTTTTAGTCACTTCGCAACACATACCTTGGCTATTAGCATCTATTCCTTTACGGATGATGTCACCCACCTAGAAGTATGCCTCTGACAGCACGGTGCTCAGTAACCTCGGTAGCGCGTTCTGTAAATGCATCATGCTGTAGTGTGTTCATGTAGGTAGGCATAGGTTCAACTCCCGGCCCTTCCCCGTGTGTGTGTGAGGTGTGTGTGTGTGTATTTACAGCTGCCCCTGGAGAGAGTAGTTCTTTTAGACTCTTCGCAACACATACCTTGGCTATCGGCGTCTATTCCTTTACGGATGTTGTCACCCACCTAGATGTGTGCCTCTGATGGTGCTGTGTTCAGTGGTCTACGTAGCGCGTTCCATACCTGTGTCATACTGTCATGTGGTTGGGTAGGTGGGGGTAAGGTCAATCCCCATGCCTGCCAGCTGTGTGTGTGTGTCTATGCTCCCAGCCGCATGGGTTCATAGGTTATGGCTTTAGAGGTTCCGCAGAACACTTATATCCTGCCGAAATCTCTGTGTTTGTGGATGGTGAGACGCAGCTTGTGGACTGCCTGTGTGCCTGCTGTGGTTGGCGACCTCCGTAGCGTGTTCTCCACGTGCGCCCTGCTGTGGTGTAGTGGGGTGGTGCTGTGTACGTTACACTCCCGGCCTTGCCACGTGTCCGTCTGTATCTCTCTCGATGTATATATACATACTTATGTTATGCCCATAGCGCTGCTCTTGCATGGAAAGCTGTCTGTCCCATGTATCGCATATTTGCACGGCTGACACATAGAACTGTGGTACAATGCATATCCACTCATTGTCCATGCAACGTCCGTATTCCGGCACGCCCTAGAGTCATCTGCTGGATATCGTGGCAGACAGCTATCCTTGCTGTACTGACACTGTACCCGTACATGCCATAAACCTTGTGTATCATTGCCTGTTTATGGTGTGTGTATGTCTATCTGATCTGTGTGCATGGTCGTGTGTATGTCCCGCTATAGCCATCTGTGCAGGTGTCGCCACTATGGGTAATCCTTGTAGACTGCTGTTTCATGTGCACTTCAGCACATACCTGCAGACCATACTACCCCACCTATGGCAGCACGGGAGCGGCCTTACATCAACCGCTGCCCTAGGCGATAGGGCTCCATGGCGCCCACCACCACAACACATGGTGCCCCCATCCTGGTGTACCTACATGACATAACTACTAGAAAGGTGGCCCTGCTAGTGCGGCGCCCTAGGCAGCCGCCAGGTTGGCCTATGCCTACAGCCGGCTATGAGCACATCCCAAGGCATACTTTTACATTCAGTGTTTTACAAAGGCTAGATTTTAATCCCAGAGGGGGGGACCTTATCAACTATACTTTAGAATGCGAATTGAGATGGATTATTAGGTGGAGAGCTGACCAAACACCAGGGTTGAATGATGAAGCACAGATTAAGCCTCTTTTGAGAAGCAGGTGGCTTAAACCCAAATAACAGGGAATGTAGTTTAGGTACAGCTATGCATTTAACACCTATTAGTCCACTCTTTCAGTTGTTTACCACTGTTTTACATTGATATAATATACATATTTTCTATATATATTGTTAGATTTATAATTGATGAGAATTAGGCATAGTACAATATAATATAATACATGTTTTAATAAGTTGTTTTTAAAGATGTTAATATATGTGTGAGTATTTAACATTGCTTTTGCGCTTTATATGCTGGGGTTAATTGTTCATTGTTTGATGAGAAATTGACCAATGAAAATGTAAGGAGGGATATTTAAAGCCTGAATGATTTTATGTTATGTGTAAGTCTGAAGGAGCCTACGGGTGAAAGCACTTACTTGTATATAAAGGAACCTTTTTATACCATTTGGGCACTGTCCTGGACAATTTCTACATTGACTGTTTCATCTACCTATGTGTTTTTTGGATTGTGTGCCATAAGGTGCCAGCGGTTATTTTATGTTGATTAGGTGTAATCCATGGTCAATTGACATTAATCATATTAATTCATTAAAGGATCTTCTTTATAAGTGGGAACGCCATAGTTTAACCATCCTATGACCTTCCTAGTTGAAGTTGTTAGTGAGCCATTAGTATGTGTTCCACAGGTCGCCCATTTGTTCCGCATTATGGAAGCAAGTGATCCCCATTTTGGTGATGGCAGATTGAGAGCTGTGTACGCCGGTATTCGCACGATGGTCTGACTTTGTATGGGGAATGTCTAATGTAGTCCCTATCTGTATTTCCTGTGCTATGCCTTACTGCAGCTGTGTAATTCCACCAGGTTTCCAGTTATGGGTGCCATCTTGGTCGTACGCTTGTCCATCCATGGGAATCGCCTACTGGACATTGATATAGGGCTGTACACATTTCACACCTGCTTTCAGCATTATCCGGTGGATGCTTTGCATCATTAGTGGGGAGTAAGGCATGTGCTATACCCACATCTCTCCCACGGTGTGGGCCAACGGATTATCTGCCAAACAACACCGAGCCCCATTTCTGCATACCCAGGATCCCATGGCTGCAACCCTCGACGGTACACATTACACATCCTTCATGTGTGTGGGACTGGGATGTGGACGCACTTCTATGGACTCGACAATCTGGGGATTTCTGTTCATATGTCCTGCATTTCATGGACACTTGTCATCAACCTTAAACACGCTGGTGGTGCATATGTCTAGCTGTGCCGTAGTCACGGCTGTCATTTCTTCTGGGTCGATCGCAGCTGGTTGATATTGCGAATGGAGCAATTTTTGGAGTCCTACAATGGACACCAGTGTGCATTGTTGGACTGTCACCATCTGGCCAGTGGTTTTGACTGATGCTGTATGTTCCCCATTCGCAGATGTCTGTTTGACTACCCATACATACGTTGTGTGTTCAATGATTTTTGTAAAAGGCGTTAGAACAAGTTAAAAAAAGATATCAGGGGTGGTCCCTGGGAAGACAGAGTGGAATATAGAGAGCTGTGGTGGCAGTTGTCCTTGAACTCAGATAAATTTCCAGGATTAAATGACAAAATATCTATACTGCCACTTCTTAGGTTAAGAGCAGCTAAATTATAGGTAAAGTTGTAATAAAGGCATTTCACCACTAGATGTCACTACATACGTTCATTTTTATATATGGTACCCATATTATGTATTACTTGGTATATCTATATCCATGTGCCAGTAAGCGGAAATACAGCAAACCTTGAGTCCTGGTCATCTTCATAAAAGACATTAATGAACATAAACCAGACCAAAACAGACGATGACAAAAACGATACACTCCACAGTCCAAAGATACTGAGCGCTTTCACCCACTAATATGGGGCATCGTCAGAGTACAAAATACTTTAGATAGTCATCCCTTATATACTTCCTTCAGAGTCAGTTTAAAGACAATTAATCAATAAACTTGCTCATAGTTAAGTGGACAGTGCTCCAAGTCTTAAAGATAAAGTGACATATAAAAATCAGTGTTGCATACATTACTTAATGGAAACATTAATACAACAACAATGTGTATATATAAATACAATATTGGTCAATACAATCAGTATATTGAAACATAATTGATAATTGTTGTGAGTAAACCTTAGAATGTAGTGTGTTGATAATGATATTATGTATATTAATGTGTATAATTGTTGTATTAAGATTCCAAATCATTGAATAAATAAGTACAATTAAATGCATATTTTGTATAAATATGAATGTAAATAAGAGTCACAATGTTAAATATAAATATGACTGTATATAACTATATAAATATGATATGGAATAAACTGTAGTTGTTTACATCTTGTTTTCGAGTGACATATCTATGTCCATGTGCCATATATACGGGCCGTCGGACTGCTGTGTGTAGATATATACATGTGAACCCCTCGTTTCATACCTTGCTTTGTTACTGTCTGTGGATTACCTGTGTACACACATCTATTACCATACCATACCTTTCCACTGTACAGGTTCTGGCATGGTGTACGGCTGGTTGGCCCTTAATCTTGCTGTGTGTTACATTGACCTGTGTCTATCTGGCAATTTGCTGGCGTGTCATGTGAGACCTTCTTGCTTCTATAGGGACCTGATCCCATAATTGTGACGTGCTTCCACTGGCCATATATTTCTCTGTCGTCTGGGATCTTTATGTAACCAGTCCTTTCAGGACACTTTCTATTGTTGTTCTTTTTTGGTTACATATATGAGTACTTTGGTATGTTGTGCTATTATTGTGTGTGGAGCATTTCTCCACGGGCCTCTGCTGACACTGGACATATATTCAGCTAGCCTAGCCCGGTCAACAAGTGTGAGCCAACTAAACACAATTCGTATGGTGGCACCTTCTGACAAGTGGGTCGGGTTACAGATGCATAACCATCGTCAATCCATACTACTAACACACACGTTATTCTATCCACATTCTATGTTTGTCTTATCACATAGCATGTGTTTCTCACTATTTCTACCGGTACTTTACATGGCATTGTCCGATTCCATACTTTCAGAGGCTGACAGTTTTGAGACATGTATAACTGACATGGAGGACACAGCATTAACTTTCCCTGCTGTGGGCGGATCACACACGCACACGCGCACTTGCATTTCCTAATTGTGGGTTACGCGCAGGCGCACATGCATATCCGTATTCTGGTTACATATGTTTACTGGGTCTGTGTGGTTACGTGGTCTGTATTAGTTGTGACTGTTCCGGTAACATATCTCTGATCTGGTTGACGGACGTGTGCGGAACACACTTTCACCTTTACACATGTAACAGTCTTTGTGGCATGGACGCATTACGTACACGTTCACATTTATATGTTCTATAGTCGTAATTCAAACGGGACTGCATTCACGTTTGGTGGTTGCTGTGACCACTACACATTAGCTGTTCTATCTCATTTATATGCATACCCATGGTACTTAGCTAAATTTACATACCCCCCACCCCCCCGCACTCACGTACGTCACAGGCATCCATTCTCCTGCTGGGAAAAGTGCGGTACTACATGTTACACATTCCTTATTCCCTACCGCTCATGGCCCAGGATGCATATGTCGTGACCGCAGGGATATTCAGATCACAGGGGCTTATAGCCCCTATGCATACAGGCCTTCGATTGTCAGGGTGTTCCTGTGGTGCTTTGGGTTTGGTCTTGTCCGCCTAGTGTATGGAACTGCCTTGACCGTGTACGAATGTCAGACGAGTCACATGGGCACGGTTTGTCCATGTCTATGATACCATATCCCCCCCCCATTATTCCTAACCGTGTGCGCTGATTGGCTGGCGTGCCCGTTGTAGATCGTGTTATAGTAATTGCACACGGTCTGGTCGACCGGACCTATTTCCATTACTATACCTCGGTATTTATAACCTGTCTCTCTATGTTACATAGGTTTAACATTGTGTGACAGCTTTCACTGAGCCACGGACATGTCCGTTGCTTACTTTGGGGCAGTCCTGCTCTGCTACACACATTTAACATGGCGGAACAGGTTGAACAGCACAGCAACGGGGACATCGGGCTCTCCGTCACTGTTTTGTATTGAATCGCTAAGTTGACTTTGTTTCACATAGCGAGACAGTGTTGACATTGGCAACGGACATCTCACGCAGTACATCCACACCGCCGCGGGTGCCGTATGTCTGCGGATGGGCGGCGGACAGGCATTATGCTGTGCCATTATGTCTGGGAATATATGGTTTCTTTCCCTAGATGATATGGCATACTAGCAATGACCCACGTCTGGGTGTGGGTACTGCTGTATTTACCCACGGTTGCCTTTGTGTGGTCCCTCGGGCATCGGCCTCGGGACCGCACCATGTCTACCGTGGGTATATCTAGCATTACCCACATCCGGGCGTGGGTTATTGCTATGATATTCCGTGTGTACGGACACGTGTGTTTGGACAACCTATAATAGCTTCTGCTATTGGCATACAATGCTGTGGGTGGTGCCGGTTACCATACATATGCCTTTCTCAAAGGCCGACTTCACACTTCTAAACACTAGTGTGGTCTCCTTTAAGGCCCCTGAGCCGGTGGTAAACATTACTCAAACCGCTGAATCACTTACATATGCCTTCTACCAGCACCTACAGGACAGCATGGATCAGGCAATCCCATACAAAACTGAGACTCTTTGTACCAAAGGCAAGTGTCCGGTCTGGTGGACCCCAGCCATAAACAAGCTCTACAACAAAAGGAGGAAGCTACTACAAGATAGAGCAGAATCCTTGAAAGGTAAGACACCCTTGCTCATTATACGTGAAGAACTAAGAGCTCTCATAAAATCATCCAAGGCAAATTTGAGAGATAAATCACCAAGGACTCAAAAGACAATCATAAGGCCTTCTTTAGCTATGTTAGACACCTAGGAGGAAACTCCCAGATATGCTCAGAATTAGTTCAAAATGATGTGAAGATTACTGAACCTACACACATTGCCAACATACTGGCTGACAGGTTCAGTGCAAACTTCTCCCCCACCTCCCCCCCAAATGGAGAGATATCTATACCAGAGGATTGTAGTCCCCAGAACATCTCTAACGCCCAGGTGAGAACTGCTCTCTCCAAGGCAGTAAACACAGCATCCATGGGACCAGATGGTGTCCCCGGCTGTGTACTCCATGAACTCAGTGAGGAATTAAACCCGCAGTTAGGACAGCTTTTTAATCTTAGCCTCACCTCAGGATACGTACCCAAGTAGTGGCGCAAGGCAACTGTGGTCCCACTTCACAAGGGCGGTGCCTCCACTGACCCTGGAAATTACCATCCCATTAGCTTGACAAGCCTTATCTGCAAAGCCATGGAGAGGATCATAGTGGAACTCATAGATAAAGACATAGGGAACTTGCAGACTTTGGATCCAACCCAGTTTGGCTTGGTCAAAGGCAGATCATGCCTTTTAAACTTGGTTGACTTTTTCGGAACAGTCACCAAGGCCATTGATGAGGGTAAGGCAGTCCATACAGCCTACCTCGACCTGGCAAAGGCCTTCGACACAATACCCCCCTCAGGTATCATTGAAAAACTCATCAGCTTGAATGTAAACCCATACATCACAAGATGGGTTGCAAACTGGCTAAGTGACAGAACCCACATGGTCAGAGTTGCTGGTGCTATGTCAGACTCAAAGCCGGTCACAAGTGGTGTCCCACAGGGCTCAGTCCTGGGTCCACTCTTGTTCGACATCTACTTTTCCGAAGTACAAGCAAACACAGGAGGGTTATGGCTGACAAAGTTTGCAGATGACTGCGAACTGGGTGCCATAGTCGAAAACACATCTGACACAGATATCCTTCAGAAGGGCCTCACAGAAATGGATAACTGGTGCCAGAGACATGGCCTAAAGCTAAACGCCAAAAAATGCATAGTCATACCCTTCGGGAAAAACAAGGTTACCCCTAGCTACCATATAGGTGGCAATCCACTGAGCACAGAAGAAGTTACCAGGGATCTGGGGACCCAGGTTGGCAGTAACCATTCGTTTGACACTCACGTTGCTAAAGTAGTTAGGTAGACCTTTTACAGTGCCCACCTGATCATGAAGGGATTCACATCTAGATCAAGGGAGGTCATCGTCCCCCAAAACTCATCACTCATTAGACCTATGATTGAGTACAATGCCCCATTCGGAATGTATCTGACCCGATACCTGCAGCAGCTGGAAAGGCCCCAAAAGTTCATCACAAAAAGGATACAGGGTCTCAAGAATATGTCTTATGCTGCCCAACTGAAAGAACTCCAGCTCTATTCAGTTGCATACCACTTGCTCAGAGGTGACCTGTGCCTGACATACAAGGCCATGTCAAACCCAGATTTGATGAATATGCTTCAGCTAAAGAATCTAGATCCCTCAGAACCACAAGGGTGGGAGACTTAAACCTTGACACGGTCATTAATAGAACGTGCTGGAGGGACAGATTCATCACCCAGAGACTCACTATGCTGTGGAACAACATCCTGGTACATGTGAGGCAGAGCACCTCGCTGGCCTTGTTCAAGAGGAATCTTGACCAATGGATGGGAGATCGCAGATATACCCCAGGGATTACTTCAGTGTCACTGCTTGACAGAGGTACAGCAATATAATAGGCATAGTTTTCTTCAAACTGAAGGGGTGGCGAAGGCCACATAACTATGGGCTAGGCTTATAAATGCCCTTGGGCAGATAGCCTACTATGAACCTATGAACCTATGTTCATAGTTTGTCCCATTCACACTTGTCTATCCCCTGTCCTCATTCGTACGTGGATATTTCTGTGGCACATGATTGAACTATGTATCACCTGCAGGTATGCTGTGTACAGTGCACATATGTCACGGTTGATTACAGTGTATCTGTGTACCTACCTCTGTGATACTGAGGACTACCACACATCCTTCGCAGCATTACATGCGTATGTCCATACTATTATTCGTTGGCCTGTGGGGGGTTGTCAGAGCGACGGTTACAAGTGTCCCTGTTTCTGCACGCATCATGGTGGTCTTTGACCGGCCTCCGTTGCTATCGTGGGATGGACGGTGGTGTTGGTGTGTGTTTGGGTTGTGTTTCCACTGCCGATACGCCAGTGGGGGGTGGGGTTGGCACGTGTTCCTCTTTGCAGGGGGCCCCATCCTGGACATTTGTGTCATGCGTCGACACTTGGCACGTGCCATATGTCCTGTGATATTCCCACAGTCATGTATGCCTTCCTGCATTACTACTGCGTGTTACTGGCAGTTTGTATCTGGTATGCATGGCTATTATGTTGGATAGCTTAGGCTATTCCCATGATATGACATACCCATTCATCCGGGCATATACATGTTATTCAATCCTTTGCATTGGCTGTGGGTGTTTGGCCATTCGGCACCACTATTATCTACGTGTGATGTCCCACCTTCACCTTCTGTGCATGTGGCACCCTGTTGGGGTGTCCTGCTTGGTGGGCGGATGTTCCGCCCTATGTGTTGTGTTTGACATGTCTGCATAGCTAATCATCGGTACAGTGGCTGCACATACTGCTTTGTCCAGATGTGTACAGTTATGGACACCGTGGCGTGTGAACGCCTATGGGGTTTCGACAGGTCCGTACCATATGCGGGATGTACGCATTCTGCCGACACATTCACATGCAGCCATTTGGATATCAGTACCTGAGGTGGGATGTTGACATGTGGGGTACATATTTGCACACGTGGCACTGCCTAGGACAATACTTCATACTACATTTGAGGTATACCCACTGTGTGTAGGTGTGCAGCTGCACAAGGCTGCTAGCTGGATTGGGTGGACGGTCATACATGGGTGTGGGTTACGTGCTATGATGGGGCTGTTGTGTATTACATTTGCATGCATGGGTTCTGCTTCTGGATATTCCGCTTCGGCATACGCCATCCTATGTGTATGCGACGGGTACGTTGCTGGGTGTAGTACATGTTGCTATGCACATGTTTGCCTGTGTTTAAGGTATCTGGTTTCCTTCTGGTTGTTATATAGACACGGCTGCCCGGCTGTGTACTCTCACTACCACTGTGGAACTGCTGGTGACCATGCCCATGGGGCTACTTGTGTGTAGGTGCGGCGCGCTGACATGCTGCGGTACACCTTCACTGGGTATGCCCACTGACAGTGCATTGCGTGACGGACACGGTATTATGCGTATCCTTTGTTCCTTGGACGGGTACAATTTGGACTTCGTGGGTTAATGTTTGATTCTCCGTTTTGTGTAGACGGGTACTATGTTGCATACTCTGCGTACGTTTCATTATCCACGGACACTGGCTGGTGCGGTTACTATTGCAGGCAGCCTGTGACAGTCAGCACTTTAGGTTGCTCCTCGCTTGCCGGCTTGGCCACGCCTACGGGCGCATCCTAATTGGGCTCGTGCACGTGCCTTCTGCACATGGTTGTGGTTGCGGCGCGCACTCATTACTATGCATGTGGCGCTGCTACGCTGATTATACACTGCACTGCCAGTGCACGCCTTACACCGACCTTGCGCCGAGCTTCATGAATCTGGGGGAGAATGTTCAGAAGAAAAAATAGTCTTTCTAGATTTAATGCTATATAGGGCACAGGATTGCTTTCATACTAGTGTATATCAGAAGGAAGTACACTCGGGACGTTATCTACACTTCAATAGTATGCATGCACCACATGTTTTCAGAAGTGTAGTCACTTCCCAGTTTGGTAGAGTGAGTAAATTAAACACAGAGGGCACCAAGTTTAACTTACAACTTGAAGTTATGTTTAAGGAATTGGCATCCAGTGGATATAACAGTAAACTGTTACTTGAACTTAAAAATAAAACTATAGCTGATAGAAGCACTACTCTTAAACCCATCTACACAGAAGGGATTAGAATGACTGAAATAAGGCAATCCAACACTAAAATTAGGTTTGTTACTTCCTTTAATGCAAAAACATATTTGATTAAGGAAGTTATACAGAAAAATTGGTTGATCCTAATGGCTTGTACGAATGTTAAAAAAGTTTTAGGTGACAGACCATATTTCTCTTTTAGAAATATGAAAACGCTTAAACAACAATTATGCTACAAGGATCTAAACCTCCCCTCTACATCAGTACCTAAAAAACCTGGTACTTGTAAATGTTTTAACTGTTCTTGTTGTCCTGATATTCTTGATCAAACTAGCCATCAGTTTAAACATCCAATAACAAATAAATTGTATAACTTTAATTTAAAAGCCACATGTAACACCACGTCCATTGTATATATGGCTACTTGTTCCCAATGCTCATCATTCTATATAGGTAAAACTATAAGAAAACTTAAGGATAGAATAGTTGAGCATAGATCAGAAATCAAGAGGGCAGTAGCCACTAATGCATTATATAAGCATATTTTAGAAAATGGTAGTCACCATAGATTTTCCTTTAGGGTTATCTATATTGTTGGAACAACACTACGTGGAGGTGACATTAATAATATACTTGAATTAAAGGAATATGAATGGATAGTTAGGCTAGAGGCAGATCAATCACCAGGACTTAATGATGTTGTTACTCCAAAGCCTGTTCTTAAATATTTACAACACACTAAATTGAAGTAATATATGTATTGTAATGCTATATGTTTTAATATGAATTTTAAATAATTTTATTTTGATGTCTATATGTATGTCATATGACCAATGGGCTGCTGGTCATGTGATGATGACCCTCTATAAATTCAGCATGTTCTTCATTTGTAATTTGTAATGCACTGAAGAAGGGTTTTTTATGCCTGAAAGCTTTGCTGTATTTTTTGCTGTGTTTTCATAAAGTGGTTTCTCCAGCTTGCGTATGTTTTTTTAATGAGGGGCTCCACATAATGTAATCATGGACATTGTGTCAAGGCATGGGGTGTACCCATGACAGGTATTCGTCACTCCAGCATGCTCCACCTACGGTCGTTTGAAGGTGTAGCACATTATTGTGTGTGACTCACTGTGACATACATACCCAATGCTGGAGCACATCCAGTAAACATCACATGGACATACCATTAATTGGACTCATTCATATGTAAACTAACTGAGTTACCCATGTGAGTGCAGTATGGAGTAATAGCTGTAGTATACTCCACATACAAACTGCCATAACATGTGTACAAATCCCAGATGGCCAAGTGGTAAATGCAGTGACCGTCGTGCATGTTCCTGGTCCCACATCCTGCAAGGGATTTGTAACATAATCCCGAAGGCATGAATAATGCATGTCAGATGCAGGTCATCAGATTCATAGGTTCATAGGTTCATAGGTTCATACTAGGCTATCTGCCCAAGGGCATTTATAAGCCTAGCCCATAGTTATGTGGCTTTCGCCACCCCTTTAGTTTGAATAAAAACTATGCCTATCATTTTGCTGTGCCTCTGTCAAGCAGTGACACTGAAGTAATCCCTGGGGTATATCTGCAATCTCCCATCCATTGGTCAAGATTCCTCTTGAACAAGGCCAGAGAGGTGCTCTGCCTTACATGTACCGGGATTTTGTTCCACAGCATAGGGAGTCTCTGGGTGATGAATCTGTCCCTCCAGCATGTTCTATTTATAACCGTGTCAAGGTTTAAGTCTCCCGCCCTTGTGGTTCTGAGGGATCTAGATTTTTTGAGGTGAAGCATATTCATCAAATGTGGGTTTGACATGGCCTTATATGTCAGGCACAGGTCACCTCTGAGCAAGCGGTATGAGACTGAATAGAGCTGGAGTTCTTTCAGTTGGGCAGCATAAGACATATTTTTGAGACCCTTTATCCTTTTGGTGAGGAACGGGCCTTTCAAGCTGCAGCAGGTGTCTGGTCAGATACATTCCGAACAGGGCATTGTACTCAATCATAGGTCTAATGAGTGATGAGTACAGGGGGACGATGACCTCCCTTGATCTAGATGTGAATCCCTTCATGATCAGGTGGGCGATATAGAAGGTTTTCCTAACTACTTTAGCAACATGAGTGTCAAACGAAAGGCTACTGTCAACCTGGGTCCCCAGATCCCTGATGACTTTTTCTGTGCTCAGTGGATTGCCACCTATATGGTAGCTAGGGGTAACCTTGTTTTTCCGAAGGGTATGACTATGCATTTTTGGCGTTTAACTTCAGGCCATGGCTCTGGCACCAGTTATCCATTTCTGTGAGGCCCTTCTGGAGGATATCTGTGTCAGATGTGTTTTCGACTATGGCCCAGTTTGCAGTCATCTGCAAACTTTGTCAGCCATAACCCTCCTGTGTTTGCTTGTACTTCAGAAAAGTAGATGCCGAACAAGAGTGGACCGAGGACTGAGCCCTGTGGGACACCACTTGTGACAGGCTTTGAGTCTGACATGGCTCCAGCAACTCTGACCCTGTGGGTTCTGTCACTTAGCCAGTTTGCAACCCATCTTGTGATGTATGGGTTTACATTCAAGCTGATGAGTTTTTCGATGATACCTGAGTGGGGTATTGTGTCAAGGCCTTTGCCAGGTCGAGGTAGGCTGTATGGACTGCCTTTCCTTCATCAATGGCCTTGGTGACTGTCTCAAAAGTCAACCAAGTTTAAGAGGCAGGATCTGCCTTTGACAAAGCCAAACTGGGTTGGATCCAAAGTCTGCAAGTTCCCTATGTCTTTATTTATGAGTTCCATTATGATCCTCTCCATGGCTTTGCAGATAAGGCTTGTCAAGCTAATGGGGCGGTAATTTCCAGGGTCTGTGGAGGCACCGCCCTTATGAAGTGGGACCACAGTCGCCGTGCACCACTCCTTGGGTACGTATCCTGAGGTGAGGCTAAGATTAAACAGCTTGCCTAACTGTGGGTTTAATTCCTCGTTGAGTTCGTGAAGCACACAGCTGGGGACACCATCCGGTCCCATGGATGCTGTGGTTTTTGCCTTAGTGAGGGCAGTTCTCACCTGGGCGTTGGAGATGTTTGGGGGGCTACAATCCTCTGGAATAGATATCTCTCCTTTTGTGGGGGGGGGAGAAGTTTGCACTGAACCTGTCAGCCAGTATGTTGGCAATGTGTGTAGGTTCAGTAATTTTCACATCATTTTGAACTAATTCTGAGCATATCTGGGAGTTTCCTCCTAGGTTTCTAACATAGCTAAAGAAGGCCTTATGATTCTCTTTAGAGTCCTTGGTGATTTTTCTCTCAAAATTTGCCTTGGATGATTTTATGAGAGCTCTTAGTTTTTTACTTATAATGATCAAAGGTGTCTTACCTTTCAAGGATTTTGCTCTATCTTGTAGTAGCTTCCTCCTTTTGTTGTAGAGCTTGTTTATGGCTGGGGTCCACCAGACTGGACGCTTGCCTTTGGTACAGAGAGTCTTAGTTTTGTTTGGGATTGCCTGATCCATGCAGTCCTGTAGGTGCTGGTAGAAGGCATTTGTAAGTGATTCAGCGGTTTGAGTAATGTTTACCACTGGCTCAGGGGCCTTAAAGGAGACCACACTAGTTTTAGAAGTGTGAAATCGGCTTTTGAGAAGTTTTTCACTGTGGTCTTTTTGTTTCAGGTGGGGGCGGATGAGGACCTCCAGCGAGATTAGTTTATGATCTGATCTCACCAGTGAGGGGTATACTTCGGTGTTGAACATTTTGATCCCATGTTCGTGATGATGAGATCAAGTATGTTTTCTCCTCTTGTGGGGATGGTGACTAGTTGTTCCATGGCATTTGAATTTATGAACTCCAGGAATCTTTGGGTTAGAGTGTTCGGGCTTGAGTAGTGTTCCCAGTCTGTATTAGGGTAGTTGAAGTCACCTAGTATGATGGTGTTTGGAGATACATTTATCCCCTCCAATGTTTTCAGGAAGGCCATGTGAGGTTCCCGAGTTTGAGAGGGTGGCCTGTAACATGCTACAAATTGCAGAGCAGTCTTGCCTATGGCTAATTGCACCTGGATGGTCTCCGATGCATCGTGCATTGCCACCAACCTTGAGGTGTGGGTGTCCTTTATGAATATGGACACCCCCCCTTCTTTCTTGGTGTTGTCCGGATTTTGGGGCCGGAACGCATGATATGAGGTGAAACCTGTTAGTGCTGGGGTGCTCTCAGGAGCCTTGAACCAGGTTTCTGTCACAGCACAGACATCGATGTTCTCCATATTGAGAAGGGCCTCGAGTGCGTGCATCTTGAGGTTGAGACTTCTGGCATTGAGCAGCATTACCCTTAGTTTTTTTCCTTTTTGGTGTTCTAGGGTGGTAGGTTTAGAATTTGAGCCTTGCCTAAAAAGGCACTATGGGGTGGCAAGAGCCTTTGCCAATATCCGGAAGCCCAGGGTGACAGGTGCAAGCCGCCCTGCGAAGCAGCGTGGCTTGTCCAGCATGTCATCCCAGGCAGACAGACATTGGATCCCCTTTGAATGACACCAGAATTTAAGCCAATTATTAAAGCTGATCATCTTATCACTGTATTGTGGCATCATTCTAGGTGAAGGTAGGATACTGCTCAAGGTCAGGGTCATACCTGCCTGGGCTACATAATCAGAGAGCTCCTCGATGTCCCTTTTCATGTAGTCCAAGGAGGTACGTCTCAGGTCGTTGACACCAGCGTGGACAATGACTGAGTCGTACTTGTACCTGCTGTTGAGAGACCTGAGTGCTTGCGTTATGTGGCGGATTCTAGCGCCCGACAGGCAGCTTACTGTGACCTTCTCTTTACTCAGTCTGGTGAGCGGGACGTCAGTGTGTCTGACTATGGAATCACCAATGACAAGTGTGTCTGGCATTTTGTTTGGCCTTAAGGGCTGTGACTGTTTGACACTCTGACTGTGTGGTCTATGTGTTGCATGTGTTGGGTCGGGAGGTGGTGGTAGTTTGGGTGTCTGCTTTGGTGGCCTCTGCTGTTTTGGTAAATTTTTGATCAGAGCCTCCGAGTATGTCTTTGTGTGAGTATGTGTATGATTTGAAGTTGTGATGGTACCATGTGTGACTGGGTATGTATTGTGTGTGGTTACCTTCTCCTCCTGTCTGGTCTTGCCAGTCCTATGTTGAGAGAGCTCAGCCTCCAGTTTGGCCGTATAGTTGCATCTCTCACATGTATTTGTGTTTTGTGGGAGAAGGAGAGGATTGTCTGTGTACATGAGGCAATTGTAACATTGCCTCAATATTCCCAGGTTCACCAGTTGAGCTGGAGAGGACACTAGCAACTGATCCCTCGACATACTAGAAGCAGTAGATAAAGAGACTTTCAAAGAACTCCGGGGGAAGTGGGTTTTAGGCTGGTGGGGTACTATCTATAATAAGAGTGCTTTATCAAGGTGCAAGTACTGTAGGAGTAAGTGCTAGGCTTTACAGATAGAGAATAGTCTACTTGGGAATCAAGTAGAGATGAACTTTTCAGTTATAGGATATGCTGGTTAGATCAGCAGTACAGCTCGAGGAAGGTAGTTCTAAGGGAAAATTGTAAGAGTGGAATTTAGATGGCCCAAATAGTTTAACCTTGTTTAACCACCGCTGCTCTTGTGTGCAACAGTGGTAACTCAAGACTAAATCGCTTTACGCTGCTTAGTGTGTTTTATAGCAGGGGGCTGAAGGGAGCTAGGAATTGGCCCAAAACGACCAATGGACTACTAGTTTCTGGCTGAAACTTCACCAAATCGGACAAAAAGGCCGCTCAGTGCTTCCCACTCCCACTGGTAAGCAAAGAAACTTCCCTCCTTCCTAATAAGGCAATGGATCAGTAACAGGAACTAAAAACAAAGCCCAGGGATCAGCAACTCTGAAACTGGACTACTCTAGTTCAGTAAGGCGGGAAAACAAGAGATGTTGTTTGTTCTACTACAGAGACAAGGAAAAACAGACAGTAAATGCTATAAATGCTGTAAATCGGCTAGCGACTTTAGTATGTAGTCTACAGAAACAATTTGCAACAATTAGTAACTTAAAGTGCAATAAACAGTGTAAAATGCAGAAATCACTTAAAATAGCAGTAAAACAGGTGAAATGCAGTCGCTAGCTTAATAACAGTGGGAAAGCCACAAAAAATACTTATATCTGGTAGAAAGTCACTCTTTTAGCTATCTGCTGCTTGGATCACTCTGCAGGCCACCACGAGGATCTGTGCTGAGTTGGTACAAGCTGGAAAACGCGTGTTTAGCGTGTTTTATAGCAGGGGCTGAAAGGAGCTAGAATTGGCCCAAAACGACCAATGGACTACTAGTTTCTGGCTAAAACTTCACCAAATCGGACAGAAAGGCTGCTCAGTGCTTCCCACTCCCACTGGTAAGCAAAGAAACTTCCCTCCTCCCTAATAAGGCAATGGATCAGTAACAGGAACTAAAAACAAAGCCCAGGTATCAGCAACTCTGAAACTGGACTACTCTAGTTCAGTAAGGCAGGAAACAAGAGATTTTTTGTTTTTTTACAGAGACAAGGAAAAAAACAGACAGTAAATGCTATAAATGCTGTAAATCGGCTAGCACTTTAGTGTGTAGCCTACAGAAACAATTTGCAACAATTAGTAACTTAAAGTGCAATAAACAGTGTAAAATGCAGAAATCACTTAAAGTAGCAGTAAAACAGGCGAAATGCAGTCGCTAGCTTAAATAACAGTGGGAAAGCCACAAAAAATACTTATATCTGGTAGAAAGTCACTCTTTTAGCTCTCTGCTGCTTGGATCACTCTGCAGGCCACCACGAGGATCTGTGCTGAGTTGGTACAAGCTGGAAAACGCGTGTTTAGCGTGTTTTATAGCAGGGGGCTGAAAGGAGCTAGGAATTGGCCCATCATGTTTAGCACACGTTAGTGGGAATATGCATTGCCCAGTGCTGGTAAGCGTCGTTTAAATATGACTATACGGATATGCATTAAACAGGGCTAAGCTTCTCTGAATATTGTGCAGATCACGGTCAATGATGTCCAGAACAGGTGAAACCAGCATTATTCACCCCTGTACTAATAGCGCCTGCTCTGAAGAGTGAAACAACCACTGCCAGGAGTAGAACACGCAATCATGTATACAATCACTTAACACTATGGTAGCCAAGATGTACCTACGGCAGGTGTGTAATGTGACAGGTTCAGACACAAACGTGCGGAGTCCAGGAAAGAGTATACACCGACAAGTACACAATGAAAGGTGTAGTTTTCCTGTCACTTTCCCTGTCAGAGATATATATATAGATATATATATATATATATATATATATATATATATATATATATATATATATATATATATATATATATATATATAGATATAGATATATATATGTATATACATATATAATACAGATAGAAAGGGTGACAGAGAGTTATATGTTGATATATACAGATTCACAGATATCTGCAAATATATAGATAGGTCAACGACATTCATAAAACCTTGGAGGTACAAATAAATAGGATACCGCCAACTATGGAATGTGTCACATACCGACACGCATAACCATGAGGCTGAAAGACCGAAAGAACACAGTACTGGAACACTAGAACCACGAGTAATATTATCACGATATGAAGGGACATTTAGTTACCACTGCCGGTGTTGCGGTCCACGTAGGTACTGTGTTCAACTGTGTTTGTGATTGCCGTAGTCTGTGTATGTGTGTGTTGAGGGTGCCGTGTGCATTTCCATGTGACTGTAATGTGTGTGTGTGTGTGTGTCTGCATCATGTGTCTGTTAGTGCCAACTCGGAGGTAGATCATTATGGTAGGTGTGGTTATAGCTAGCCGTAGGCATACAATTACCACCTGTCCCACATTAGGAGGGACAGCCCCTCCCTGGGCAGTTGTGTCCTGACATAAAACATTACAAAGGGCAACTGTCCAAGATTGTAGGACATTATTATGTCCCATATATTATGTAATAGTTGTATTAAATAGTTATGCCTGTATGTAAGAAACGTAAATGTTACATGCAATATGATAAGTAGCCAAAGTCCCACAACAATATGTATGTATTGAGGATAAAAGTATGTGCTATCTTGTATACTGACTGTGGGTATGTGTCGGCCTGTAAACAGTGATGTGTGTCCCGCAAGTGTATAACAATGGCCATTTGAAAAGGTGGCAACCCACGCCAAAGAGGTTCAGTTACCAACACAACTGCAATGACTGCAAATATCTGGGGCAGAAATACACGGGACAGCTGTCATTTAGAAACATCTCTTTACATATCGATGTAATTCCGGAGGTATGGAAGTATCAACCTCACCTGCATACTATATAGAAACCAATTAACAATGGCCCAATGTATAATCCCGTAACAAAATTCTACTAACTGATAGCTCTTTAATTAGGGAAGGAGTCCACACACATATATGGAATATGTAGAAATGCAAGCCCCACAAACCTGTATATGCTACGGACACCCACCTTCATCCCCCACACTAGAAACTATAGCAATACAGACTGTAATTACAGCACAGACATCCAGTCAGTCAATTACATCTGCAGAAGTGTTAACATACCTTGTGAGAGACACATTTAAAGGCGCCATGTGAAATTGTAGCCGTTGTATAATGGAATAAACGGCGATGTTACAGGTTTTGTTTGCAATAGTCCCTTATCAGACAGTTGGGATGACAGGTACACTCACATGTAGAACCACATACTCTAGCCATCACACACAATCCATGGGGGACATGAATCCAAACTATTCGCGTCTCTACACATAGCAGTTACAATTACACACAACAAAACACAATACAGGCCGTCTCCCCGAAGGTAGGGCAAATGGGCAACGCCCAAGTAGAGAATGCAATTATACCCCACTGTTGCTATGTAATTGGTGAATGGAGTAGCTGCACAGCTGATGTGCAAGTAATAAGTCACTCAGGAACACCAATTGGCAGCAGGAAACCACATGTTACAGGTATCGACATATATAAGGATAACTTGCCAGACATTCAAACCGTATGCTCATACCATACAACTGTTTAAACAGTGTAAGAGAGATAAGCAGTGTGAGATAGATAGAGACGAAAGTCCAGAACGATAACAAGGTATGTAGAACACTCGGTATGTAAGTTTATGTATAGCATGTTTTGTATTAATTATGTTAGTGTATGTATAGCCTGTTTTGTATTAATTAAAAGTGTCCGCAAAGCATAAAGTGGGAAAATGTTTTATGTACTGATGTCTTATTGAGCATAGTAATGCTTGTAGAAATTGTGTGTCCTGCAGTGGGCCACAAGGTAAATATCACAAACACCACAAGGGATGCTACATGAGGGCTTTAAACACAACAATTCCATACAACCCGCTGTCAGTGGTAGGGTATGGCCAACAAGTACGTGCCATAGCAGGGGATAGTATATGTTGATATACTGTCACAGTAGGCATGTGTATGGGCATATAACGATAATGACATGTCTAAGGTGGTCCCGCTGTGCAAGTATGCTTTGCATTATGGGATACTATGTAAAATATGTGTAATGTACAGTATTGTAGGTAGATATGTCAGATATTCTACGCAGCATAACATGCATATCATGCATACCAAAGGTATCGTCTATTGGCATGTACAATATACAATAACAGGATACATATGGCTTGTAGTCATGGGACACTGTAATAGCATGATAGCTGATCTAAATGGAAGGGCTACTCAATTAACCATGCACAAAGGACATGTAATAGCTTCACAGGTTCATAGTGGGGTACTATGCTGTCTGGCAAGTCTATGTGTAAGCACAACTACAGTGTTCACACCAGCGGCACTTCTCTAGGGTAGTGTCCTGTCTGTGAACAGCAGAGCCATGTCTTACCTGCACCTCTGCACAGTATAGCCACTGCAGTGATTCCTGGCATACATGTGACTCCCATCCACTAAGTGAGGTATCACATGAACAGTGCTACTGAGTGTCCCTGCGTGATGTCCTTAGGAATAATGTTCCAAAGCATGGTGAGTGTCTGGTTTGGGAATGTAACCCTCAAGCACATCCCACTCATTGTTGCGTGTGTGCACATATCCATGAGCATGTTGCTCACAGTGGCTTTTGTTTTTGTAGCTTATGTGGAGTATATCCATGAGTATTGTTGTGGACATGGGCCCTGTCTGTTCAGCAGAGGTCACCCCTGAGTATGTAGTATGCAAATGTGTGCAGACGTGGTGTCCATAGTTCTGCCGCATACTTCAACCATCGGAGCTCAATAAACGTCATGACGTGTTAATGTTGTGGTATGTAAAGCCGTAGCTGTTGTGTAAGGTACACCCTAAATGGGGTGTTGTACCCTTGAATGTGTGTATACGTCTGGAGTTCAGAGGTACAATGGGTGCCTATGTTCCAGCTACAAACGCAGTACAGATAAGTGTGGCCACGTAGAAGGATATCCACGCCACAGTGGCAATATGGTTATCAAAGGAGTGGGTGTGACATACGTGTGTACTACGATCACGTACAATGTGACATGTATGTAGGGGACTACCACCTATGTGATAGTCAGTGGGTGAATGGTTTAATGCAAAGGGGATGTTCATGCACCTTGTGTCATGCAGCTTGAGGCCATGATATTGATATCAGGTATCCGTCACAGTGTCACCCTTATGGAGTGAGTCAGTATCAGCTGGTGGATCAATCATAGTGCTTTGTATGCAGTTGTCTGTAAAGCTAGGCAGGGAAAGTCCCTCTGTGCTAGCCTGTACCTCAGGGAAGCATATACCGAACATGAGGGGCCCTATGACTGAGGACTGTGGTATGCCAAGTGTAACTGAAATACAGTAGGGACTATGGTATGCTACCCTCATTGTATGTGTCTTGTCCGTGAGCCACTTTGCATAACATCCTGAGACATAGGGGCCGATGTGCAGGTGGATGTGTATGTTGTCAATACCAGAATGGAGAACGGTGCTGAAAGGCAATGAGAGGACAACGTAGGCTGTGTGGACCCCCTTACCATCATCAACTACCCTGGTAACTGTATGAAAGGAGTCCACCAGGTGTAGGAGCCATGCTCTGGCCCTAACAAGTCCAACCTGGGTGGCATCTAAGGACCGGAGCCCACCAATGTCTCTGTGAATGACTTCCATGATGATGTGTCCCATAGCCTTGCAGAACAGTCCAGTCAGGTGTGTAGGGCAATAGCCCCCTCGTGCATTGTGGCACCACCTGTGTGGAGTGTGATAACTGTTGCTGTGCACCATTCAGGGGCCACGATGTCTGATACAAAGCTATTACTGAATATGGTGGCCAAGTGGGGAGACATGTCGTTCAGAGGTTTGTGTAAATCACAGCCTGGGATGTTGTACGGTCACATGGGGCCAGTGTTCCAGGCCATATAGAGTGCAGGTTAGTACTGTGTAGGTGTGACCGCAGGGACACCGCAATGTTCCTGCATGGATTGTGGCCCTGTAGGGAGTGAGAGGGTATAATGTTAGCATTAAACCCATCCGCCAGCATGTTGCCAACATCACCTGGTTCTGTAATGTTCCTAAGTAACTGTTGTATGTCAGAGCAGATGTGGGTATTGCTATTGACTACTGACATACCTCCATAATGCTTTGTGGTACACCCTGGAATGTGTTGCAGTAATGTTTATGTAGCTAGTTTCGGAGTACGTGATGAGGGATCCTGTAGCCCTACTGAGGCTGACCAGTGAGCTACCCCACCCATGGGATTGTACTCCACTTTGCAACAGCCTCCACCTGTTGTTGTAAATTATGTCCATGGAACTGGACCCCCAGAGTGGCGTCCATTATCTGGTGGGTACCATCATGGCTCTGTGTGGAATAGCATGATCCAGGCAGTCGTTAAGTGCTAATGAAGTGCATTGGGGTATGTTTCAGCGTTTGTATGTGCATTGTCCATCTGCACAGGTGTCATGACGTTAACTACTGCTGTCATAAGACATCTGTAGTAGGCATTGTAGTACTCTTGTACTGTGCATGCCGTGAAGGGTGTGGTGCTGGGATGTGGATAACAAGGGTGATTAGTATATGTTCAGAATCCACCAATGAGGGGATTACCCCAGGTGTGGAACACCAGTCACATGTTGGTAGTGTCCATGTCAAGGATATTGTTGGTCTTGGAGGTGGTGTGTATGGGTTGATCCAGCCGAGTGGAGGTTATAAATCCCGGACAGCGTTGGCCTGATGTGTCGGTACATGAGTGGCCATCCCAGTTAAGTGTGGGTTAGTGTCAGTCTCACATCAGTAGTACCTGTCTGAGCCCTACTGTCCAGTACACCAAGAAATGAGGTCTAGTAACCATGGGGTATGTTGTTGAATCCGTAGCTTGTTACAATGTGTATAGCAGTTCTGGACACAGTTAGTTGCACATGGAGCACCTCTGATGTATTGTGCTAAGTAACTAGCCAGGATGTGTGTACAACATAGTGGAATATGGGAACACCTCAGCCGTGGGTGTGCCGGTCCAGGTTACATGACTGAAAGGTATGGTCTGTGTATAACCTGTCATTGCAGGTGTGCTCTGCAGAGCCTAGAGGCAGGTCCCAGTCACTGCAGAGATATTGAAGTGGTCCATTATAAGGAGTGCCTTGCCTGCATGCATCAGAGATGAAGATGTCAAGCATTGCATCACATGACCCCATGTTTTGCTTGCCTGTTCCCGTTCTGGTGGTGAATGTTATTAGAAACTGTGCAAGACAGGCAGTATAGAAGCAGCAAGAGCCTTACATGTTATCTGTACTCCCAGGGCTGACAGGTGCAGGTCATCTGTGCCAAAGCATTGTGTTTTGTTGACCATGTCAGTCAAAATGGACAGATACCAGATGCCTGTGGAATGACAGGAGAAGCATAGGCAACTGTTGAAGTGACACAGTCAGTCATTGTACAGTGGTATCAGGTCCGGATGAATGCATAATGCTCCCCAGGGCTTGGCCCATACCTTCAGGGTAACAAGACCGTTGAGCTATTGCATGTCCCTGCACACGTAGTCTGTGAAGTTGCATCTCAGGGCAGTCACACTAACATGGAGAATGACAGTCAAATTGTACCTGGTGAGGTGTGGCATGGGTGCATAGGTTATGTTGCAGAACCAGTTACCTGACAGCAAGATGTAAGCGACTATCGCCTTGTGTAGCATGCTGAGTGGAACATCAGTGTGACCGCCTACAGAGTCACCTATGACAGGTGCGTTGTGTATGTTATAACACCCTATTGGCTGTATGTGATGGGCACACATGAGTCTGTGGGCTATAAGCTATTGTTGTTGTGTTTGTTGATGGGGGCTGCCTTTGGTGCCTACATAGAGTATGGAGAGGTACTGCACAAGTTGTATTCGTATGTGTGGCCTGTGGTGGTGGAGATCTTGTGAGACTATGTGATGAGTGGGGTGTGTTGCGAATGTTACACATCCCCATATGATTGTCAGGTGCAGTCAGGGTTGGTGACAGCATTACCCAGAGCAGGGTTGCATATGTGCATCTCCCACAGGCTGTAGTGTCGTATGTTAGGAGGTGAGCATTGACTGTGTACATGAGACAATTGCTCTATTGCCATATGTGCAACATATTCATCATATAACACGTGAAAGAAAACAAAAGCTGGATAAACGCCTGGTATACACCTCAAGCGAAAAAAATGAAAAGACCAATGGTTAGACCACAGCTGAAGATAAAAATGGAATAATCCACGCCAGGAAATAAATCACTTGCAGCTTCACAGTAGTGCCCTTTATAAAACCAAAAGTTGTAACTGAGATGTAGTAGTCAAGGTAGGAAACGGTTCACTTGCAGTTTCACACCACTTTATTAAACAAGAGTAAGCGCTTTCGCGATCTAAGTCAGCTGATCGCTTTTCAGACTCATAAAACAGTTAAAACATTGGTATTTAAAATATGGTTCAACCAATGAAAACACATATAGAACTATGACATAGACTAATTAAAATTGCATACATCAGTACATTAATTTGCCTTATATTCTGCATAAGATGAAATAAAATATACATATAACAGACACATTTTATGTAATAATCCATATTACTTAATGTTTTAGTGGTCTGGATTTTAAAAAAGGTTTCAAGGAAACAGCATTGTTCAGTCCAGGAGACCTATCTGCCTGAAGTAGTAAAATCCATCTTTGTTCGGCTTCCTCTACCTTATTCCTTATATCACCTCCCCTCTTACTTTTATTTATTATTTTTAAAACCATGAAATTAAAAATATATTTCCTATCTTCTTCTTCCACATGTTTTGCTAAAGCACTTGTGTCTTTTTTATTTCTTATATCTCTAAGGTGTTCAAGGATACGTTCCTTTAGACACCTATTGGTTTTGCCTATATAAAAGGCATGACAGACAGTGCAGAAGCTGAAATAAACCAAATTTTGTGTTCTGCAGTCAGCATAAAAATGTATATCAATTATAAATCCTAGTGTAGGATGTTTATATGTAGATTTATTATATAAATAGTCACATGCTGTACAATTTCTGCAAGGAAAAGTCCCCTGCCTATCACATAGGATCATTCTTTCATTGTTTCTGGATTTATAACAGAGTTGCCTTTTTAAGGACCTCTTATTTCTAAAAGAAAAGCTGGGTCTATCTTCTAACAATTCTCTCAAGTCAGGATCCGACAATAAAACATTCCAATTCTTCTCAAAAATATTACACAACCTTCTGATGTCACTTGAATAAAATCATGACCTTCCTTGCTTTTAACATCTTCTATAGTATTTGAGAAGAGTGGTTTACATCTCCCATCCCTATTTTCAATGGTATATTTAGAGCTTTCATTTATGTCTTTCTTACTATAACCTCTGTTTACAAAGTCTTTCTCTAATATAGTCATTGTCTTCACAAAGCCTTCATCTGTATTATGTAAGCAGCTTATTCTCATATATTGTCCTTTCACTACATTTTTGTGTACAAATGTTGGATGCATACTAGTCTTATGTGAGTTCCTAGATGTTTTGGTTAAGAAGACAGCGTTAGACGAACTTACAACAGGGATGTATTGAAAATCTACATGGAGAAATAGTATCTTACATAAGACTACTCTAGGTCAGGAAACACGGGAAACAAGCATATTTTTTTTTTTTTTGCAACAAACAGCAGGAAAATGCAGTAAATATGTAACACAGGCTAGCGCACTTGAGTGCGTAGCCTCAACAGGTAAATGCAACAAACAGGGCAAACTTTAAAAGTGCAGGTGCAAAAACAAATTTAAACAGTTTAAAACAGTTCAAGAAGCAGAAATGCTTGCAGTTTAGCTAGATTGGACAGTCGCCCAGGTAGTAGCAGCAAAAAAAACCCACTAGCAGTCACTCTTTTAGCCTCTCTGCTGCTAGCACCACTCTGCAGGACCACGAGGAGCTTGGCTGAGTAGTAACAAGTGCAAAAACTGTGCCAAAGTGGGTTTTATACAGGTGGACTTGAAAGAGCTAGATCTTGGCCCAAAACGGCCAATAGACTACCAGATTCTTGTACTGGGAACACTCCTCCAGGGATCAATAGGCTGTTCTAATTTCCCCACTGCCACTGGTGAACAAAGAAGCCTCCATTTATCCAAGAGAGGAAATGAGCAATACAAGAACTTTCCAAAAGTCCAGAATACAGCAAAGCCTGTATTTGGACTACTCTGTCAGGAAAGACGGGAGACAAGGATATTTTTTTTTTCTTTTTTGCAGTAAACAGCAGGAAAATGCAATAAATATGTAACATACAATACAGATAGGGTGTTGGATAATATCAACCCACAAGTGGTGACAACAGTCATAATTGTTTGCACCCCACTATAACCCTGCTGAGTATGGTCTGCAAGTCCATGAACCATTATCAATGTAGATGTTAGCAGTACAGATGTACATGACAGTACGGATGTTTGACTACATATACCTTTGTATGTCACAGGAGTGTTCTACCAGTGGCCTGTTGACAGAATCAACACTACAAAAGGTGCCAGATTGACATGTGCATATCACACCAGTGCCAGCTACAGTAAGACAGGGTTAATGTGTTGTACTCCACCCTCATTGTAGCCCATACCACACAGACAAATGTGAGGCATCTGTGTATGTAAGGATGTGAATGGCCATGACCTATGAGCAATAGCTGTCTCAGTGTTGTGAACAACATACAGAATGGGCTTTGTGGGTGAGGTGTGTGACATATGTGCACATTCTGACGGATGATATCAGCATTGTCACCGCTAGGTGAATATCCCTGTACCCATAAACTATCACCTAGGCTGCGGTCAACATTATGGACACTGTGTAAGGGATGGTGCTGTGCAGTACACCTCCCTGAGTTGGTGACATCTCCAGGCCCCTTAGGTAGTCATACAAGGTACCCATGTCATGACAGGGTGCCATTCATGAGGATGGAGATCATTGGACAGGCATACACAGCACTCGGGTGACCAATATTGGATCACATCTCACCGTTAAGGCGTATTGGCCATGCGTGGATGGACGATACCAGCCTTCACAATCCTCGCCTCCACTATGCAGCATGCTGTCTACCTTGCATAAAGACATTTGCTACACTATGATGTTGGACATGCTACATGTCCATATCCTGATCTGAATGACATACGTCATGGACAGCCACCGTCCTACTACTAGGATCGCCACATGCTGGACAGATCCCTGTGCCATACATGTGACATACTCCCGCCATACAATGCACCCCTGTCCATCAAAGCTGCACATGTCATCTCTGTCATACATGGTGTGATGGCCGCATGGTAGATGAAGTATCAACTGTCTGGATCAGTAATGTGGCACTGATGCACCTCGTGGTGGCAAAATGGCTGTTGGATACAGCTAGGAAACCTTGCCCGTACATGCTATAGTTGATAACCATCCCTGCAAATGATGTCCAACTAGCCATTGTCCCATGTCTATCACATGTGCAACACAGGCGATCCGTGGCAGGATGTTGAACAGCTGTACAGTGCCGTGTAGATGTATATGGCAAAACACATGCGTGTAAAGGTTTCCATGTGTATGTGTGCATTGTCACTGCTCAAGTTCATTAAGGCAGTGTATGTGTTGATATGTGACATATACACAGCATCAAGGTCAACAGCATTACGGTGGACACATCCAGACATGTGCTGATAGGTAAGAACACCAGTGCAGGCAAACAGACATGCCCACATCAAGACTGCATTCACATGGAGTATGAACAATGTAATGAGGTGCACACATATATGGTGATGATATCCAATGCATAACGGGTGTTACATGTGTGTGACACAAACATGTCAGTCGTGTCAGTGTCATGATTATTTGCAAAGATAACTGTGCAGATGTACTAGATTTACTAGAAATGTATGTGCAGCAGTATCTCTGTACATCTCTGATACTGTGACCTGTCACCATCATTATGTCTTACAGATAATGCCTCGTACACGCCTGCCAGCGTACAGCCGCCAGGAGGAAGATGTCCTCATCCCATACCTTCATGAGAACTATGAGGTGTTGTTCAGCCATGTGCCACAGCATGCCCAGCAGCATGACGATCTGTGGCAGGATCTTCACAGGAGGGTGAACGATGTGGGTGGCCATAACTGCACCTACCAGCAGATGCGCAGACACTGCACGGACTTGATACGACATGCAAAACAGTGTGCCACTGCAATCACCAAGGAACAAGGTGGAATAGGTGGTGGGCCACTAACCCAGCCCCCACTCACACACACACCGAGGATCTACTGGCCAGTCTGGGGACACCCTCAGAACAGCATCCACAAACACTAGCTGCCATTGTGGAGGTGGGTGTCTCCCAACCAATGAGCCTGGAGTTACCTGGTAAATCAGTACTGCACACATGGCTATTATATCCCATTTAGTTGCATGTGTCACTTTACATTATGTAATGTAACATCATATGCAAGGTATGTTGACACACATGCTGCATACTACAGTATGCTACCCTGTGTATGCATACATGTGCATACTATATGCTATTATACCGGTGAATGTGTTAACATGCACAGTGCACCCTGTGGCTGTCATACAGTCATGGATAATGTTCATACTGCCGTGTCACCCCTACACAGGCACCTCTGGCGTGCCGCACAGACATCAGTCCATTGCAGGTGAGACTGTCATCAATATCAGGCATGTTAAAGCATAGATATATTCGCCATGTGGCCAGTTAACACTTGTACAGTTGATCTTCTAGCCAGTCACGATATACAGGTCGCATCACCCATCATTTACACTGGCCACCCATGTGCAATATATACAAATGAAATGATACACCAACATGAAACCACAGTATTTGTCATAGCTACATGTGTGGACAGCTGTGCATACAACAGTGGAGGTGTTGTACAATGTAGGCATATGTACTATACATTGGAACAACACATGTGGTATGCAAACAGTACCACACAGTGAGCTGTGATATGGGCAGCCCACAGGAGTCACCATTGTGTTATATGCCCCTGCAATGGGTGCACACATTGTGATGTGCCATCTGACATGTCCCAGACAAGTAATGTTCTGGCTGCAATATTGTCACACTATCCCATAACCCATGCCCCACATACCAAACATACAACTCGTTGTCTGCATAGCCCTGTGAATGGTGACATATCTGGCATCTATGGGTGTATGTCATATGGGAAAACACAGACATGTGAGATAGATGGCCATCACACACATTTGGCCAACACATGTGCACACATGGCCATGGGGATGGCCAGAGACACGTAGCCACACAGTAGACGTGATGTGTATACACCCTGTTGCACATTGTCCACACATGGTCCGATTACAGCCTTAGTTGACTGATTATACAGTTGATGTGGTACACTGGACATCCTAAAAGCCTGTGCACAGCTAGTGGAGGTGTCACTGAATTCTACCATATAAGATGTGTTGAACATCACGACTGTGTCATAGCATGACATTAGTCACCTGTACAGCTTCCACAGACATTGACACCACATCAGGCCACAAATACTGTACATTTCCCATGCTGCTGTAGGACATCACCGTTAGCTGTGCACCTCGTGTGTGTGGTACATCAATGTCATGTGGGACATGGTGAATTGACAAGTCTTCTATGTGTGGACATGGTTGCCAGGCAGCTAAGACTCTATAGTAGTTGTGCAGGGGTGTCATCTGTAGATCCTCCAGTCACCTGTCACATGACACAGCATGGTTGAATGTGTATACACCTCAGCATCGTGGGTCACAATCCACAGTTATGCCATGGGTATGCATGCAGTTATGGCTACGCAATGTGTTCATATTATGCACTGTATAGCAATATAGACTCCTCATGATGCCATGCAATGGTACAGTGTCTGTACTTCACACTGTATAGCAATGTAGACGGCTCACACTACCTTTCCATGTTCATGCACATTTGCTAAACATGCATTCTATCTGTAGGGCATACAGACAACACCGCAATGTGATGCCCATTATGACGCTGTACATGTGTCAGGACACCATTGTGTCAGACATGTATGCATGTTAATGCACACGTCAGCAGATTACATGTCAAGGCCACATCAGCCATGTGTACTGTTATACTGTTCTGGTCCACATGGTGTATCACAGGGATGCATGCATACTACCATGATTGTGTAAACTGCATGGCTACTGATATGACACCTGCTTGCTGTAGTGTGCACCCCAGGGAGGTATGCTAACTAACACTATTAATGTCTGCGCTGCATGCCATCTGCTGTATCACAGGCATGCTGCATGTTGTCTGTCAAGTCACATGCATGGTGTGTCTGTGTGTGTGTGTGTGTGTGTGTGTGTGTGTGTGTGTGTGTGTGTGTCTATTGTAATTTAGAGTCTTTCTTTGCATTCACAGGTGATGTAGGTACTTTACCCTCCTGCGGTCCATCTGATGTTACTGTCCCCACAGATACTAGCAGTGATGAACATATGCATGAGGTACAGGCAGGGTTGTCAGGGGCTGAATCTGTGCCAATGGTTGTCATCCCAGCTATGTCCCCCTCTTCCCCGCACACAGTCCTGCTGCCAACACATACCGCATCACCAGTGGCCATAGAGGAAGGATAGTCAGTGTCTGTTAGAGTGGAACAGGAATGTGTGGTGGCTACAGAAGGTGTGTCTCCACACCATGGTGTCAGTGTAATGACTGCAGATGTGCCACACAGACATGTGGCCGGTGCTGCTCGTAGGAGGACCTCTGGCAGACATGCACCTGCAGGACAGAGCACAGCAGCTGGTATCACCAGACGCATGTTCCAGACTGTAATGGTGGCACAGGCATGTGCTGAATGGCAGAACAGAGAAGGCCAGACGCTGCAGAGGGTTGCTCGCCATACCCTAAACGACAACATCCAGGCATTGGCAAATGCTCAACAGCAGATTGCTGATGTTCTGGACAGGAGATTGGGTGCCATGGTCGGAATCCTTGACCGTGGCATGGCAATCCACAAGCGTGAGCTGTCTGTGCTGGAACATTTGGTAGGAGTGAGGTGTAGGCCACGTGGATGTAGGCCAGCTACACCACCTAGTGCAGGTCAACATGAGCGTGCCACCTCACATGCCTGCTCCCATAGTGCTGGTAGCAGTAGCAGTGCAGCTGGTGCTGCGCTGCCCACACCAGGACACAGCAGGTCATGTGGATGTGTCCCTGGACATTCCCAGTGGGGACACGGTTCCAGTGGACATGTGTCGTCGGACAGTAGCCAATCTGTACCTCCGCCTGGTAGTGCCCGTGCATCCCCTGGCAGGCACAGGTCACGTGGCCATGGCCGGACACAGTGAGCTGTACAACCTGGTCTGTACAATCTGGAGCTGTCAATAATACCCCTGTGTAGTCCTCACAAAAGGCAGAACTGTGTGCACACATACACGCACACAGCAAACATATCTGTAGGGCACCACAACACGCACATGCATACTGAACAGACATGTCCAATCATATCACCGGCCATTACCCACACACATGATGTCATCCATTGTGCAGCCTATGCCCCTGACAAACATTATCACCCTGTGCATATGATAAAGCCTGTGCCACATCCTTGTCATCCACACCATCGGTGCAGGGACATGCTCAAATGGTCTGATGCACAGGGTGAATAGAATAGTGAGAGAAGTGTATATTATGTTAGTTGTGTAAGAATAGTGAGAGAAGTGTATATTACATTAGTTGTGTAAGAATAGTGAGAGAAGTGTATATTACATTAGTTGTGTACTGTTAACACGCACCAGACATACCATGTAGTACAGGTTTAGCATGCATTGTTATATGTTCACAGTAGGTGTCTCAGTAACAACAGTAACAGCATGTTGGTAATGATGCCCTGGTTCCCTCCTTATGGTCTACTTGCATGTGTCTACAGGTAGCAGTGTTTGCAGTCTCCCATGTGTAACTGTGGAGTACTCACAGGCATGTATGGCAATATCAGCATGCTATACGTAGCCTCAACCTGACTGCTGGAAAGGCTAACATACCACAGATGTCCACACATATACTAATCCAGAAGCATGTGGGCAGTTTAATAGGCTACAGTGGCTAGAGACATGACATCCATACCAGGTCACATGACAGGTATGTTGACATGGTGCAGGGGTTGTACACAGCGGTCCGGCCGATGATAACGTTAGAGGCCACCTGATAGCATGAGGCCTCACTGTGTAGCAGTAATACCCTGTCACATTACAGGAATATGCCCACACTCACGGGGTCAACAACACTATAACGCACACCCCATAGTGTTGAGGTGAGGACCCCTGCCTATGTGGTCATCACCCTCACAATACTGTGCATCCACACAACGCGACACAGAGAAAGAACATGTACAGGTAGCCAGTATGGCTGAGACCAATGGCATCAACAGGGTAGTAGACTGCATCACCATGAGAGGTTAGGGATCCTATGTGTTCTGTATGGTAGCATACACCCTCACTCCATGCACCAGACAGCCATACATACATACATACATACATACATACACACACACACACACACACACACACACACACACACACACACACACACACTGTGGAGACCACAAATGTCACACACATACGGATACCTGATGTGTGTGATACACACACCACCCCTGCCTACGTCATGCTTTCCACACTACAGTATGTACAGATCTCTACAACAGTGTACAGGGGTGTGTAACAATTCGGATGTAATCCCCACCATATGTGGCATATACGGTCACACAAGCACACACACATAGCAGTACTGTGAATGATACACCTGCTATATGATGATACGTCTGACAGACATGCGGCAGTATTGGCCGCATTATGTGTACCAACGCTAGGTCTGGCAATTGTAGTGCTATATGCACACGGGAGGATGTAAGTGTTACAGGTGTCAGGTGACATACAGTCAGTAACACCTGACCGCTTTGTAGGTTTTATGTCTTCACCATCAAGTAACAGTAACATAGCGTATTGTTTGCACATGGAATGGTAGGATGGCGTGTGACATACCTGTGAGCCGTCCCCGGCAAACATCCATCTGCACAGGTGGATCACCACTTTATGTACACACATCCATCCATACCTGATGTACATCCTACCGTACTGTCAGTATGTCACCATATACAGGTGTCAGTGATGGGGCTTCATTGCAACTGCATGTTGTAGTTAGGCACAGATGAGTTACATATATCAGCTACTGCACATGCATGGTAGCTGCATGCGCACTACAAATTGTACATGTGTGTTGGTCCTACATGTCTGTCATATAGCCATGTTTGTATGCATTGCAATTGGTGGACATGTGTGATGACATACATAACACATGGACTGTTGTATGATATGATGGGTGTCATGGGTAACTAGTACAGGGGGAATGTGTCCTCGGTCAACATTGCTACCTCATGTACTGTTAGCATTCAACAGCTATGGACCCACCTTCCATTTGTGTGTGTGTGTGATTGCTGTAGCCACTTGACTGCATGGAGGACAGCAAAAGCTATGCTATGTACATATGGGTTGTGTGTGTGGTCCATGCACGTATCCACTGCGATTACATGTATGTCATATCCAAACATGTGTGTTCTTTGGTGTACAGTGACAGTCATCTGTCACAGCTGTGTAAGACCCAGGGCCCCTAGTATGTGTAGAGCCGACCTGGTTATTACAGTGGTATCATTGCAATGCATAACACATGATGGAACCCTGTTGGTACATGTGTAGTCTGCACAGTTGCTGTAGACCTATGTACAGTCCACTGGTCATGAGTCACATGGTGTTGTGGTAATGTATGGCTGTGTATTGCTGGTCCAAGGACATGGTGATGTCTGAGGGCTACATTGTAGACTGTGGTGTGTACCTCTGTGATCTGCACCTGAGACATTTGTGATGGCTCCTGAGTGTGTACTGGTCAGTACATGTGAGTGGCATTCATGTATGTGGGGGCAGTAACACCATACTGTGCCCTTCCGTGTTTAGAATCCGTGCGCATGCAAGACGGCCCTTTGCAACTGCTAAGTGTGTGAGCATGCCCAGTATGCCATTGTGTAGAGGGACACACAGTACATTCCAAACTGCTTCCTTCTGTGTTTAGAATCTGTGTGCATGCAAGACGGACCTTTGCAACTGCTAAGTGTGTGAGCATGCCCAGTACGCCGTTGTGTAGATGGACACACAGTACATTCCAAACTGCACCCTTCTATGTTTAGAATCCATGTGCATGCAAGATGGCCCTTTGCAACTGCTAAGTGTGTGAGCATGCCCAGTACACCGTTGTGTAGATGAACACACAGTACATTCCAAACTGCACCCTTCTGTGTTTAGAATCTGTGTGCATGCAAGACGGCCCTTTGCAACTGCTAAGTGTGTGAGCATGCTCAGTATGCCGTTGTGAAGATGGACACACAGTACATTCCAAACGGACGTGTGATACTAAGCGGGTGGGCATGCCCAGTGACACCTTGTGTCGGTGATGTGCCTCTGTGTATGGGCATGGCCATTGACATCCTGTATAGCGATGGTGGTCATCCAGGCAACAGATGTCCATTTTCAATGTCACGATGGATGCCTACATTGAACACACTGGTTGACTGTCTTGAAGGGTGTACTGTCTGTGGCAC
Source organism: Protopterus annectens (assembly GCF_019279795.1). Taxonomy (NCBI): domain Eukaryota; kingdom Metazoa; phylum Chordata; order Ceratodontiformes; family Protopteridae; genus Protopterus; species Protopterus annectens. The sequence continues at coordinate 1,891,487,592 of NC_056729.1, forward strand.
GTCCCGTATCTATGTAGTGTTATAGTGCTCCATAGATATTTAGTTGCCCCAATCACACCACTGCCATGTGTTTGTCTACGTCTACCTTGGGACAGTAATATGCTTTCAGACTGCTCACTCTCTATACATTCCCTATCGGCGTCCTTGCCTTTGCGGATTATGTCATCCACCTAGAAGTATGCCTCTTGGAGTGCTGTGTTCAGTAATCTCGGTAGCGTGTTCTGTAACTGCATAATGCTGTAGTGTGATAAGGTAGTCAGGTGAATGTTCGACTCCCAGCCCTGCCAAGTGTGTACCTGTGTGTGTGTTTCCAGCTGCCTGGGGACACAGTAATGCTTTTAGATGTCTCACACCACATACATTCCCTATCGGCATCTTTGCCTTTCCGGATGATGTCACCCACCTAGAAGTATGCCTCTTGGAGTGCTGTGTTCAGTAATCTCGGTAGCATGTTCTGTAACTGCGTAATGCTGTAGTGTGATAAGGTAGTTAGGTGTATGTTCGACTCCCAGCCTTGCCAAGTGTGTGGCTGTGTGTGTGTGTGTTTCCAGCTGCCTGGGGACACAGTAATGCTTTTAGACGCCTCACACCACATACATTCCCTATCGGCGTCTTTGCGGATGATGTCACCCACCTAGAAGTATGCCTCTGGGAGTGCTGTGTTTAGTAATCTCGGTAGCATGTTCTGTAACTGCGTAATGCTGTAGTGTGATAAGGTAGTTAAGTGTATGTTCGACTGCCAGGTGTGTGTGTGTGTGTGTGTGTGTGTGTGTGTGTGTGTGTGTGTGTGTGTGTGTGTGTGTGTGTGTGTGTGTTTCCAGCTGCCTGGGGACACAGTAATGCTTTTAGATGGCTCACACCCCATACATTCCCTATCGGCGTCTTTACCTTTGCGGATGATGTCATCCACCTAGAAGTATGCCTGTGGGAGTGCGGTGATGCCGGAACACGGTAGCACATTCTGTTACTGCATAATGCTGCAGTGTGGTAGACTAGACAGGTAGATGCTCGATTCCAGGGCATGGCAGGTGTGTGTTTGGCAGTTATACCGTATGTGTTGGTATCTGTGGGTGGTCAGCTGCAGGATGTGTCCAGTTTGTTTTGTTGCTGACCTATTTAATGTCCACAGCTTGCATATTCTGCCAAGACACTGGGTTGTCAACACATACAGTCACCAATAGGTCTGGTGAGTAACTGTCAGCAGCCCTACTCTTACCCTTGCTACGGTCTGACCTGTGTGACACAACATAACACACGTGCCTTGATATTAACAACACTACATGATGCAGGTGGCACATGTAGTTTCCTTTCCATTCCTGTCTAATGCATTGCTGTCATGTGGTTCGCTGTTGTGATATCAATGCCATATCTACATATGTATGTACATGTATATGTGTGTATGTATATATACATATATATATGTCCATGTATATATGTCTACAAATAATATATGTGATATATGTAGATGTAGAGGTGGACATAGATGTGAACATATGTTAAATATAAACCCCTATGTCACAAGATGGGTTGCAAACTGGCTCAAAGACAGAACCCACAGAGTGAGAGTTGCTGGAGCCATGTCAGACTCGAAACCGGTCACAAGTGGCATCCCACAGGGTTCTGTCCTGGGACCACTCTTGTTCGGTATATACTTTTCCAAGGTACAGGCAAATGTGGAAGGACTATGGCTCACCAAGTTTGCAGACAACTGCAAACAGGGTGCCATAATCGACTCTCCAGCTGAAACAAACATCCTTCAAAAAAGTCTCACAGAGACAGATAACTGGTGCTAGTGCCATGGTTTAAAGCTAAATGCCAAAAAAAAGTATAGTCATACCCTTTGGCAAAAACAATGTGCCCACAAATTACCACATAGGTGGAAACCCATTAAGTACAGAGAAAGTTATTAGGGACCTGGGGACCCAAGTTGATAGCAATCTCTACTTTGAAAACCACATTGCCAAAGTGGTTAGAAAGACCTTCTACATAGCCCACCTCATCATGAAGGGTTTCACATCTAGATCAAGAGAGGTAATCGTGCCCCTTTATTCATCCCTTATCAGGCCCATCATAGAATATAATGCCCCTTTTGGGATGTACCTTACCCGACACCTGCAGCAATTAGAGAGACCCCAAAAGTATCTCACCAAGAGGATCAAGGGTCTCAAACAGATGCCATATGCTGCTTGGTTAAAAAAACTCCAGCTCTACTCAGTTGCATACCGCCTACTTCGAGGCGATCTATGCCTGACATACAAAGCTATGCCAAATCCAGAATTAATGGACATGCTCCACCTCAGTAAATCTAAATCCCTTAGAGCCACACGCTCAAGGGACTTGAACCTCAGCACAGAAATAAATAGAACCTGCTGGAGGGGCAGGTTCATAACCCAGAGGCTCCCTTCGCTCTGGAATAGAATTCCAGTTCATGTGAGGCAGAGCACCTCACTGAATCTCTTCAAGAAGAATCTCGATAGGTGGATGGGGGATCGTAGGTTTGTCCCAGGGATTACTCCTGTGTCACTATTAGACAGAGGCACAGTAAACTAAACCTTAAAAAGGGCACAGTATACTCAAATCAAGGGGTGGCGTAAGCCATATAGATTCGGGCTAGGCTTATAATTGCCCCAGGGCAGATAGCCTAGTATGAACCTATGAACCTATGACATCAGCACTATTGACTATTTGTGCCGGATGAGCTGTACGTGATAACCTGGGATCTATGTATATCTGCCTTGGCGTGGTGTTAATGCACATCATCTGTGGTGTGCAGGGCCACGGTTTGTAGTCATGTAGACACCAGTTATTTTGTTGCTGGGCAGACCATAGGACATTGAATATATGGTGATGGTAAGGCACTTGTTGCCAGTTGTGTGAGGATCTGAGCGACACTGAGCAGTGGTTAATATGTTGGAGGTTCAGTATGTGTCATGTAACTATTCATTAGAAGACTATACTATGCAGATGAGGTTGACTATGGTGTATCACATTTATCACCAGGGTGTGCTGCTGGTCCCGGGAGTGTATGTGTGTAGTCAGCCAGGTGCAGGTCTCGCATATAGTTGACAGCATGAGAGAGGGGTCAGGCATACTGTACGCACATTGCAGAACTGTGCCTCGGGACTGCTCCTGCCTTAGCAAACCTAAGCTATGGGTGTGTCTATACCTGCCTGGTGATGTTGGGAGGGATGACAGCAGTGTTGGGGTAGTCAGGGTGTCCAGGCTGCACAGACAGGTGTTGATCAGCACAATCGACTGATGACATGGCCAGCCCGCACATGAACAGTACATTAATGCAAGCAAGCAGCATACACACATGTTTCATCCACACTCTACACCACCGGTGTATACCTGCAGGGACATTTCATGACACAGTCCAACCAAATGACACGGGCTGCAGCAGACAACATATACCAACATGTGCAGGAGGCTGGGGCAGTGCGGATGTGTATGCTGCCGAACAACCCTTACTGGGGTGACATAAGACTTTATAGACCGAGGGTGACTTACCAGGGTCTACATGGACTGGGGATGTTGGATCACTATGGGGTGGACAGAGACCTCCTACAGCAGCTTGTTGACCTGTGCCTAACACATCAAACAGACCGAGGGGAACGCATCACAGTGGATACTATGGGATGTGTTGTCCTAGGTGTACTAGCCACAGATACCTCACACAGCACAACTGGGGATATCATGGGTATCTCACAGGCATCTGCATCCAGAGTATTGCACCAGTTCACAGATGCCATGTCAACACATGCTAGTGAGCACATACAGGTCGTCCACACACGTGATTAGTGTACCAGCAATATGAATCTTTTTGATCACATGAATGAGTACCCTGGGGTACTGGGTGCTATAGCCTGCACATGTAGCACCACCCAGGGAGCAGGGTAGGGCCTACAGTCAGTGCAGGGGCATACCCATCAACAGCTAGGCCCTATGCGATAGGGAGGGCATGAGACTGAATGTGTGTGCAGTCTGCCCTGGAAGCTGTGATGTGTCTGATATATGGTGTCTGACACAGCTGTAGCACACCAATGCCTATGTGGACATCCCCTACAGTCTCCTAGTCGGGGATACTAGGTAAACACTGGTGTAGTGGCTTATAACACCCATCAGTGATACACACACACCTGAACACTCACACCATACTGAGGCAGATGCACAGGCAAGACATATACATGTGCATGTGTTTGGGATGCTCAGTTCACAGTTCTGGTATCTGGACACATCTGTTGGGGCTCTGCACTAGTCACAAGCTACATGCATACATGTTGTTATGTTATTTGCTATGCTACACAATGTTATCCTGCAGTAACAGTTGCAGCAGGAACAGCATGGGGCAGGGCCACACAGCCCAACACTACTGCCAAGGCCTGTACAGGCACAGTGTGACTTGGTGAAGGAATTACCTGAGTAGGACACAGTCGGTGACAGCCCGTGCACAGTATGACCAGCCCTTGGCAAAGAGGCAACACAAGGCATATGCACTGACACAGTAGGTACCCACAGATTTCCCCTCTCTGACCCGCACACAGTACAATGGATGCTAAACATGACAGTACCTGTGCTCGGCCATGTATGGGAGGTGCACTGTGTGCATCCGACATAGGCAGCACTCCAGCACCATCCTCAAGTCCGTAACACAACCAGGGTATGTCTATTGACCTAACAAGTGGCAGTTGCATTAGATTGTGTACTTACCCATTGCTCTGGTATGTATGTGAGCATACAAGTGACTGTGGTGGCCAAATGTTAGGGCAGCAGACAGTACACATCCATAGTGGCACCATGACCTCTGCAGCACATACTGGGGTCACAATGGTAGCCTGTAGTACACAGGGTGTCCTACCCACTGCAGATTATGGGCTGACCATCATGTGTGTCCGTACAACCCACACATGTTCCATGCAGCTGGACAGATGTGGACCAATACAGACAAATGATATACGATGGTCTATGGATATGCCCAATGACTGACCCCAACACCCTATGACACACACAGACAACAGCAGGCCAGGCTGTTTGATGTAGGATGTGTAATAGGACATCCAACACCACTGCGCTGTTAATTAATGCTGGGAACTGACGTATCCTGGTATCCCTCCAACCAGCAATTTAGGTAGGTCCACAGACTTACATGGAGTACCTGGCAGACCAGTACAGTAGCGGCAGATGTGTACAACTGTTGGCTGTGCCCCCACCATCACACCTACACATGTGAGAGTCATGTGCACCACCCACGGTGCTGTGTAGGACTGTGGTTACATGTCCCCCCATGCTATACAGACATGTAGCAACTGTCAATGCCACATGACCATTAGCTACCCTGCAGACACAGCATGTCACCTGTCTGTGTAGAACGGAGGGGTCAGCAACACGGTACTAACTATCTGGACATGTGACACATGCAATACAGTTGACCATACTTTGCATGCTCACACACATGATGGTATCGTCAGTCTACAACATGCATAACAGTCATACTGGGCATGCTCACACACTGAAACACAGGACGGCCAGGCACGCACACACCAGTGGTCTGGAAATATCTGTCAGTACATTGCTATACTGTTGGATGTCTGCGCTGTATGGTGTTTGCGGTCTATTGTCTGTACATATGCCATGGTCTATTGTTAATTCACATGAGCTATGTGCGCAGGGTACTTCTACCATCACATGTATAGGGCGGTTCTTTGTTTGCAGACAGGCCGACGCCTTTGGATACAAACCTGGTAAGGCACAGTCCAGCAGGTGGGAGCTGTTGTGCATAGGTTTGCACAGTGTTAAGCACTGCTGATCTCTGGTCACAGCACCTTATACACATTTACACTCCACATTTCTTTGACAGGGCACTACTGGCATACTGGTAGACAAACACGCTTACAGCCTCTCGCTCTCCGACATTTCCGCTTACATTTGTCACTCACGCTGGGTGTGTGCAATCCCTTGTGATGCGTATTACATCGGACTACATGACTACAGTATCGGGTATGTGTAACCATTTTGCGATGGCAGCCGTTCAACTGTATGGACTCGGCGGCCTGTCCAGTGATGTAATCATATTATATGCATGTTCCTCATATGATCTGCTCCCATCTGCCTGATACATGGGAACCGATACTCTGCAATGTTGACATGTGACTTGAGTTTGTTAACGCAGCTGTCTGCTGAGTCATACTACCGCATACCAACTGCACGTTGACCACCTTTCAGATTGCACGACGGGAGACTGTAGGAGTGACACCTTTCCCACTTTGCATGGGACAGTCCCTCATCACACATCACATGTGACAACACCAGAACTCTCCACCAATCGGGGACACATTTCTGCAGAATCAGGGACAGGTCATGAAAAACAGGTACACTTTTACAAAAGTAGTGCTATTAACTTGACACATTGACAGAATCAGAGCATATGACATAATACGCATATTCTGAAGTAACAGTTGTTTATAACTCTTACTTATTGTCATTAGTCAGTAAGTGTAATTCACCACCTTTCCTTCAACAGCCACTACATTTAGGAGGGATTAAGAAGGACACAGTTAGACTTTCAGTCAAACTCAGGGACGTACCTGACATTCAGGGACAGTTGAGTGGTATGGACAATACTCTAGCCATTGCAACTGTCCTGATTAGGGGACCTTCTCATGTTGTAGGTGTCTGTACTGGTTGCTTGTTACAGGTCTTGTATACCTGACACGTCGATATGTCATATGTAGTAGCATAAGCAACTATACTGCTGCTAGTCTACGCTTTGATTTGCTCTGATATGTATATTTCAGTACTATGCATGGCTGTAAGTACGTTCTGCCCTGGTACATCTGACAGTTCTACAGACCAGGTTCCACTTTAGCCATTCAGACTGGTGGTGGCCCTATAGACCCTATATGTACAGCTATCACATGTGTCGAGGCAACACATACCCACAGCATACCTCTCAACTGTCCCTGATTTTCAGGGCCGTCCCTGATTTTGAATCATATTTTCACTCTGTCCCTCTTAATCCCTCCTAAAACTAGTGACATTTGGAGGAAAGGTGGTGAATTACACTTAATGAATAATGACATAGTTTTAGGAGGGATTAAAAGGGACAGGGTTAAAATCTGAGTCAAAATCAGGGACGTCCATGAAAATCAGGGACAGTTGAGAGGTATGCACAGGTCATGTGCCATAACTGTCATTTTGCAAGACACAACTGCCCAGACGGGTGTGTCCCTCACAGGCGTATGGGTGTTTAACCTCTTCTATTATGCTATCATCTACCTGAGGTGGTCAGCAACTTATGCACTTTCCGTCAGTAGCAGAACTCACATACCAATTGGTGTGACTGAACACTGTATCAGAAACAATGCATAACACCCTGTGGGACACATTTAAATGATTGGTTCTATTAACCAGACACATTCACAGTCACAGAACATATGTATTCATTCACGTTTGTCGAGGTACATGCTGCTTATGACTCATACATGTTGTCATCTGTCATTACCGTATTCCGCCACCTGTTCACCTAATATCAGTAGTTCTGGCAGTGTTTATTTGGACTTTGTTACATTCAGATACATAACTATGGACATCCATGCTAATCGGGTACATGGCACTGTGTAGGTCTCTATGTATTCCCCGATGGTTTACAAACTATCCGGTAGATGTGCTCTTCAGGTTTGGGAGGTGTAGGCGTATGCTATGCCCACATGGGAATATTAATGACTTCCACTGGGCGGGCCTACTACATCTCTGCCAACCAGCACCTGTACACTTAAGCCCATTAATGCATACCCATGGTCCACCTACCTGGCACCCCTCTACAGCAGTCATGACAAATACTTACTGCAAGCTCAGCTGGGGTATGAGCACACCCCTACACATTGCCCACTCTCCCCATCTCGGGACACATGTTGTACGTTTTGTCAACGCATGCATTATCACACTTGCACAACCTACTGTTCCATGTACACCTACATCCTGCTCGTATTCGTGTCGGTAGATTCTTTCATACCTGAAATTTTGGGGTCCCGCAAGGGACACCGTTATCCATGTTTAAAGTGTAGACCTTGCAGAACTCTCCCACTGGTACTTTCCTACCAGTGTTTTGGACGGCGGCAGTGTATTGATATGTATTGCCTGTCTGTATGTCTGTCCAGCCTAGCTGGGCAATGTGGGGGGTACAACGTTTCTTTATTGGACCTCCCAGTCACAAATGCCTGGTCTGTAAATATGTTACCCCTAATTGCTGTGAAGTAGCCTATTTATGTGAATGTGTATATCTACACTGACATATAGTTTGTTTTGTGTGTACGTGTATATATGGTTCCCTATCAGAAGCCTGAAACACTATAAGCCTGAAAATCAAAATCCTGAAAACTAAAGCCTGAAAATTCAAAATCCCGAAAACCCAAAATCCTGAAACTCAAAATCCTGAAAACACTAAATGGACATACTGACGTCATTGTGGCTTTGCTATTGTTAGCCCTGTGGTGTTAGGTCATGCGTTGGGTTCAGGTAAGTGTGCGGTTGGTTTTCTGTTAGGGTTAGGGGCGGATTAAGTGAGTTAGGGTTAGGGCGCAGGTTAGGCATGCATGCAATAGTGACAAATATTGGGGTTAGGGGTGATTTAAGTGAGTTAGGGTTAGGGCGCGGGTCAGGTGAGTGTGCGATAGTGACGGACCTTAGGGTTAGGGTTAGGGTCAGGGTCAGTTGGTAGATATTAGTGTCTTTATAGTGACATATTAGCATTATTTGTGTTTTCAGGATTTTGAGTTTCAGGATTTTGGTCTTTCGGGATTTTGAATTTTCAGGCTTTAGTTTTCAGGATTTTGATTTTCAGGCTTATAGTGTTTCAGGCTTCTGATAGGGAACCATATATATCACTACCTGTTTGTGTATATATATATATCTATCTATATATATCCGTAGTATATCCTTGTGAGTATAGATATATATATATATATATATATATATATATATATATATATATATCCGTATGGATATATATGTGTATGTAAATTATTATGGCTATGTGTATATATAAGTTTTTATCTATATATACATCTTTGTGTCCGTTGATATATACATTTCCCGGACATGGACACTTACACATGCATATTGGTTTTATCCCTGCTTCAACAGCATATTATTGCCTTAGTCATTCTGACACCAACACTTCACTCTGGTGAACTTGTACTCATTATATTGCACGTTATGCAGCAGACAGATGTCGCAAGTTTTTCATGTCTGGGCTGCCGCTGCTAACTGGGTTGTGATAGTGTCATTCGACCTATTCCTCATATGCGCAGCCTATTATTCCTGCTACTGTGTTTGTTTCTGTACACATTCATATTATTACTGTTGATAGGATGTGTGTTGTGTTACTGTGACTGTACGTCGACAAATTGTTGTCTTCATGTAGTTGTGTCTTTCTGCTTTTCCCGGTTTGGGGTTGTCACAGCAGAACTCCGTTCCGCTCATGGGTGGCTTATAGGTTTTACATGCCAGGCTGCCAGACCTGATGCACAACATCCGACAATGATATGCCCATTCACGCATGTTTCCACGCAAACAACGCTCTATCTGGGAATCGCAACTACTGTGTTCATACTCGCATATCCATGGTTTCTGCTGCACACCCGTGTTGAGTTTCCCCGCATAACAGACATTATACACCTGATATCGCAGCCATGACACACCTTTACACATTGCCCTCTCATAAGCGTTGGGGCCCTACACACATTTTGTACTGCCTCGTGTATTCACAGGCTCACCATCCATTCATATTTGCACATACGTGCCTTTCCTGGTGTTATGGATTACGAACGATCTGTGGGTTACAAGTGTAGGTGGTCGCAACATGTCCTACATTCCGTCTGTTTACAATGTTGACATAGCACTTCAACGATGTTATGGCCACTGGTATAGCCTGTCTCTGGTGTGGAGAGCGGTGCTCTACCCACACTTGTGCAGCTTTATGTGACATACGCTGCGAGCACTTCATAATTCCTAACTTGCTCTGGATTCCCTTCACAACCCTTAGGTTTGCTTTCATCTTTCAGTGTTCCTAACATATATATATATATATATATATATATATATATATATACATATAGATAGATATGTAGCTATATAATTGCATATTTCTGTTATGTCTGTGGATATTTATCTATACACACATCTATCTAACTATATATATATATATATATATATATATATATATATATATATATATATATATATAAGTTACAGCTGTACAAGACAACATACATTTGCTATGCTAATAGCTGCATACACCCACGCAGGCCCACTTTCATCTACTTATTCTGAGTTACATATGTTCACAGGCACATCTTTAGGATTACATGTGCCTTATTCCTTATGACAGTACCACTTTGATGGAATCTGGTTAACGGACCCATGCGAATGCGGTCACCTTTACATGTATAAATGTTGGCTTTACAGCACAGAGGCATTCATTACACAATTAATATGTGCTATAGTCGTACTTGCACTGGGAATGCCTTTACATTGGGTGGATGCTCTAACCACTACACTATTGGTGTTCTGGCTCATTTATATGCATACCTATGGTTCATAGCTACTCTGACATATGCCTCGCCACTTCCCTTAAACAGCAGGCATCCATTCTCCTGCTGGGAAAACTGCAGTACTACAAGTAGGACATTCCCTGTTTCCTACTGCTCTGGACCCGTGCTGCGAGTCTACTCATTCCAAGGATATTCATAACTCCTATGCTTATAGTCCTTACACATACGCGTGTTTGATTGTCAGGGTTTTCATGTGCTGGTCCGGGTTTAGGCTCGGCCAACTGGTGACTAGCACTGCACTGGCGCTGTTCAAAGATCAGATGTAGCACATGGACAGAGTTAGTCCAGAGTTTTACATTCTACCTGTGTTTACAGATGCAGGTGTTTGGGCACATTATTGGGTCGGTGCTACATAATTTAGGGAGGGGAGTGGTTCCACTGCATAATGCAGGTTGGGGAAGGGTGGTTTCCCTTCCCATTTGACTATTTCATTAATTTATACATACAATGAATATTATTCTGGACATCTGTTATTAAATCACTACAGGTATACAATACTCTTGTCAACAGCTGGGACATTTGGTTGGTGTATTTCTGTGTACAGAACCTCTCTGATACTCGGGATCTCATGTCTACAGTGACAGGGACAAGGCTATGACAACTCAGGGACAATCACGGACACTTCTACCATATTAGTACTATTAACTTGGAACATGTTGACAGATTCGTAATACTACTAATTGTCTGCAGTTAAATGAATCTAGTACTCTTCATTGTTGTAAGTAGTCATTCTCATTCAACACCTTTCCCCCAAAGGGCACTGGCTTTGTGAGTTTTTAAGGGTCTGGCCAGTTATTGTGCAAATGCTCTGACCATTGGTATCGTTGACACTGTCATATGTACGGGTTGTGCTGTATTCCGGTGACTAGGTTTGGCACCTTTTCAAATGGCCAAGATGGGACATTTTCAGAACACACCAGGTTTTACAAGCCGACAAATACCCACGGTCAGTACAACGGATAGAACTTTACTTATTTGCCTACATAAAAGCCTATTGTTGTAGTGGTTTATTTGCTTATTCTGTTTCTTGTAACATTTAGGTATTGTAGATTCTGCAATAATTATTTTCTGCTACTATTACATAACATATGGGACATAATTATGTCCTACAATCCCAAGACATTTGCCATTTGAAATGTCTTTTGTCAGGACACAACTGTCCAATGATGGACTATCCCTCGCAAAGCGGGACAGATGAGAACCCTACTGCGGACACCAGATTGTTTGGGCCAACACATAGCCACCGTCACTGCAGGTTTAGAACAGTCATTTTTTTCTAGCTGTGAGCCTTATACCTTTGGCACTTTTGTTGTTTGCCTGTTTCTTGTACAAATTACATTTATTCTATCCTGACATGACCGCTTTAGGCAACTGTTACATGCAGTATGGTGCATAGTTATTCCCTACGGTCACAAGACATTTGGCATTGTACCATTGTTGGTCAGGTCACACCTACACACACATTAATTGTCCCTCACACAGTGGATCAGGGGTATCCTGCTTATGTCAGTGCCTTCATCACCCTTATACCATGTGCCACTATGCGAATGTGTGCAATATATTCTCCCGCTTATTCGTGTCGGGACACGTGCGTCACGGGCAAGTGTTTGATCCTGGGTAGTAGGTTATGCATGACCATTTAGGGCTGGACAGTGTCATGCACCTCTAATGCACATTCTAACTTGTGTCCAGATAGCTACAGGACTGGACTTCGTGTCTTTCATTCTAATGTTTACACAGGTTACATATCCCATGAGGGATACCCCAAAAATTGGACCAGTCCAAAACAAGATGAATACCGAATATTTTTCTGGCGTTATGAAAATGTGCTGGGGGTTTTACATGCAAGGGATACATAGTGTGCAATCCTGCAACTGCCTAGGGTGACACTACCTACTACATATGCGTAGTCGTCACTATGTGTAGCTGTGGCTGCACCAAACCAGTAGGCCAAGTATGGCTGGATTTGGTGGACGTTCAGGTAAGGGAGCGGGTTGTGTGATGTGGAGGGGATGCTGGGTAGTCCATTATGCATCCAGGTGTGTTGCATTTGTTATGGCCAGTTCCATCAGGACCAATCTGTGGGTATGTGCCGGTGGCATGTCTATACATTTGTATCGCACATTTCAATATTCATATGTTTGTGGGATTGTGTTCTACAGTATGGCCTGTCTGGTTGTATTGCAGCTGTTTATACATGTGTTTGTGTTTCTTTCAGCTTCACCCGCTGCTCCCTCATACACCTCCGGTTCACTTATTCTGCATATGAGACAGTATCGCCTTGGAGGATTGTACCATTACCCATCCCCCCACACACACAGATTCCTCACACCCCATACATCACTGCTTTGGTTGTTGGCCCATGACACGGCCAGAGTAACACATTGAATACCCTACATGTGTCAGGTACCTGTATGGTTGTGTGGACTACCCTGCCATGTTTGCTTTCCACATGCTATACCTCATGCACATAGGTAAAAGCTCATACTTAACTTTCATTACATGGTTGGTATACCCGGGTACTTCCCGTTCAACTGTGACACATCCTGACAAGTTCAGCTTGTACCGCTGATTTGCGGATTTTGGCAGACTGTTCTATTCATTGGTAGGATGCCACCTTTTCCTATGTCCAGGATGGGATATATTCCGTACACATATCTGACTGTACTAGACAACACATCCCCACAGTCGATGGTATGGATAATACTGTTCCTTTCAGCCTAAATGTTTCCTTTATGTTGTAGCTGTTTATATGCTCCTTCTGTTTCATTTACGTGCTTATTCTCTTTCCTATCACATTTGGTATGTGAAATACAGACATACCTTTTGTATGTGACTATTACATGCCTTGTAGGATATGATTCGGACATATGGTTGCTAGATATGTACATTTATCGTGTATTTTGTTACGGACACATCTGCCCAGCTGTGTACCCTTCCTCACATTATGGGTCAGCTGGTGACCCTCACCATTGGGCTGGACGTACCTACTGGCGACTCAATAACATATGATGCATTTCAATTCCACTTGATATAGCTATCTACACTGCATTGGACTACGGCCACACGGTCTTCCATGTCATTTGTTCGTGGGATAGGGACCCATTATTCCTTACCGTGCATTTGTGTTTGCTTCTTTATTTTGTGTTCGCAGGAACTTTCTTGCATGCTTTGCATACGTTTCAGTATCCACGGACACTGAGAGATGTGATTACTATCTTGCAACTTTTATATGCAAGCATTTTAGGTTGCACATCGCCAGCTGGCATTTCCATGCCTCCGTGCAGCACTTCGACACGCCCTATGCACTCACGCTCCTTTCCTGTGCACCTGGCTGTGGTGGCAGTGCGCCTTCATTAATATGCATTTGGCGCTACTGCACCATCTTCATGCTGCACTGTCAGTGCAAGCCTACCGCCATCCTTGCGCTGAGCTTCATGAATCCCGGGGATAGTTAGGTAGGGGTTTAAATCCTGCATTTGCTGAGTGTGTGTGTGTGGGGGGGGGGTGGCAGGTGTATGTGTCTGTGTAACTTCCTTTGAGAGGAATGGCCTTTTTGGAGACTAGGGGAGCACTTTAAAATAGGTATATTCCTCTTTGGCAAGTCTGATGATGTCAGCATCCTACAAATATAGCAGTGGAAATGAAAACCTCAGTAAAGCATATAGCACGTCATGTTAATGCGTATGTCTCTAGTGTCATAACATAGTAAGGTAGGGGTTTGAATCCTGCAACTACTGAGTGTGTGTGTGCATGTGGGGGGCTGTATATTTCTGTGTGATTTTCTTTAAGAGGAGTGCCCATTTTGTAGACTATGAAAATACCTTAAAAGTGGTATAGTCATCTTTGACAAGTCTGAAGATGTCAGCAGCCTACAAATATAGCAGTGGAAATGAAAAAACCCAGTAAAGCATATAGCGCGTCGTGTTAATGCATACTTCTCTAGTATCATAACATAGGTAGGGGTTTGAATGCTGCAATTGCCGAGTGCATGTGGGGGAATGTGTGTTTCTGTGTGATTTCCTTTGAGAGGAGTGCCCATTTTGGAGACTAGGAAAATGCCTGAAAAGTGGTATATTCATCTTTGGCAAGTCTGAAGATGTCAGCAGCCTACAAATATAGCAGTGGAAATAAAAAGTCCCAGTAAAGCATATAGCATGTCATGTTAATGCTTACTTCACTAGTGTCATAACATAGTTAGGTAGAGGTTTGAATCCTGCAATTGCTGACTGTGTGTGCATGTAAGGGAATGTGTGTTTCTGTGTGATTTCCTTTGAGAGGAGTGTCCATTTTGGAGACTAGGAAAATACCTGAAAAGTGGTATATTCATCTTTGGCAAGTCTGAAGATGTCAGCAGAATACAAATATAGCAGTGGAAATGAAAAATCCCAGTAAAGCATATAGCGCATCATGTTAATGCGTACTTCACTAGTATCGTAGCATAGTTAAGTAGGCGTTTGAATCCTGCAATTGCTGTGTGTGTGTGTGTGTGTGTGTATGAGATACTATTGGTCAATGTGGTGTGGGTTTTGCTTTTACTACAGCATGACATATCAGGATACAAACAGAATGTGCATTGCACATATCAGGTATCTGTGTGGCAAATACATATATGTACATGTAACCTCAAGTAGTACATAGGTGTGAAGCCTGCATACTACATGAATACATTTCTTACCTTTGACAGAATGCGCCGCTGCTTCTCAGATCGTAGGTCACATAGGTATGTATGTGACAAGGCCGGCCACTGTAGTGATCTGTGGCCATAGTCATCTGAGTCACACACACCCATGACAGTTTCTATAGACTAGTGTGAGTGAGGGTACATGCCTGGGGTATATGTCAGACATGTTCATACATAACAAGGTCTGGCAATAATGGGCAGTCATTATAGGTGTACAACAGCCTTGTGGATATGCATACAGGCCCCTTATTGCTTATGTGATACACGAAGGGACTTCAGAATACCTTTAGATATGTGGATACCAAAGGACAGATGGCATAACACGTGGCTGTAAGTACACATCGGTACCCGACATACATGTCAGGGGCTACCACCTATGTGGTACTGTTGGGATATTATGTATAGTAAATGTGGATGACTATGCTATAGTTGGCTTGGAGCTCTGCAGCATGTGTTGGACAACAGGCATCTGTCTATATGATACCCTTGTGTAGGACGTGTCCCATCCGGAGAATGCATTGTAGGCCACTGCATACATTTCCAGATGTGGATGGACATATCCCTAGTGTATTTGTATGCACCTAAGGGGTTATATGCCAAACAGATGTGGGCCCAGGAATGGGTGGCGGTCAATACCACTGGCTACTGTTATAGTATAGTACCAGAAGGATCCAACTGTTACTGAGTTCACTACATCGGTGTGTCATTTGTCAGGACATCATCTAATAATTGGTTATAGTCAGGCTGTTGAGGTTGTGTATAATACCAGAATGCTAAACATTGACAGTTAGTAACAGTATCACCCACATCATAGTGTCAAACCATGTCATACACACATGTGTACCCATGTTAGAACATATCTGTAGTAGAATGCATACTGGCCACCGAGAGATACTATGAGATGTAAACACTGTGTAATACAGGGTATGTCACACGTCCCATGTGTCCACTATGCATGTACATGCAGGCAGTGCACCCCCACCATGTTCACAGATGTACACCTACAAATCCGTACTGCACAGATCACACACGTACTGTCCACTCACTAACACATGCTGCCAACACTACACACTTCAGCCACGTGGCACATGGGTGGACAATACATACTCAGACATAACACTGGTGTACACAATCAGATATGCTCAGAGTTGGTTCACAACAACATAAAATACACTGAACCCACAGATATTGCCAACATTCTGGCTGACAGGTTCAGTGCAAATTTCTCCCCTCCT
Organism: Protopterus annectens; assembly: GCF_019279795.1. Taxonomy (NCBI): domain Eukaryota; kingdom Metazoa; phylum Chordata; order Ceratodontiformes; family Protopteridae; genus Protopterus; species Protopterus annectens. The sequence continues at coordinate 1,891,504,121 of NC_056729.1, forward strand.
TCACCCCCAGAAGAAGAAATACTTATCCCAGCTGAATGTAATCTTCCTGTCATCTCAGATGTCCTAGTGAGAACCGCCCTAAACAATGCAAAAAACACAGCATCAATGGGACCTGACGGTATCCCGGGTTGCGTGTTACGTGAACTTCAAGAGGAGCTAAACCCACACATAAAAATGCTATTTAACCTTAGCCTTACTTCGGGATATGTACCTGAACACTGGCGTACAGCAACAGTGGTCCCACTCCACAAGGGGGTGCCTCTACAGACCCTGGAAACTACCGCCCCATAAGCTTAACCAGCCTGGTCTGCAAAGCTATGGAAAGAATCATTATGGAACTCATAAACAGAGACATAGGGGACCTACAGACACTTGACCCCACCCAGTTCAGCTTTGTAAAGGGCAGATCCTGCCTTTTAAACCTGGTTGACTTTTTCGAAACAGTCACTAGAGCCATTGATGAGGGCAAAGCAGTCCGTACAGCATACCTGGACTTGGCTAAGGCCTTCAACACAATACCCCACTCAGGCATCATAGATAAGCTCAACAGCTTAAAAGTAAACCTTTATGTCACTAGATGGGTTGCAAACTGGCTAAAGGACAGAACCCATAAAGTTAAAATCGCTGGAGCAATGTCAGACTCAAAGCCAGTCACAAGTGGTGTCCCACAGGGATCTGTCCTGGGGCCCCTCTTGTTCGGCATTTATTTCTCAGATGTTAAAGCAAACATGGGAGGGCTGTGGCTGGCAAAGTTCGCAGATGACTGCAAACTAGGCGCCATAGTCGATACACCAGCAGACACACACATCCTACAAAAAGGCCTCACAGAAACGGACAACTGGTGCCGGAGTCACAGCCTTAAACTAAATGCCAAAAAATGTATAGTCATCCCCTTTGGGAAAAACAAAGTACCCACAAATTATCACATAGACAGCAACCCACTGAGTATGGAAAAAGTAATCAGAGACCTAGGGACCCAAGTCGACAGCGACCTCTCATTTGACACCCACGTTGCCAAAGTGGTTAGAAAAACATTCTACCTTGCACACCTCATCATGAAGGGATTCACATCCATATCCAAGGATGTCATTGTACCCCTATATTCCTCCCTCATCAGACTCATGATTGAGTACAATGCCCCATTTGGTATGTACCTCACCCGGCATTTGCAGCAGCTGGAGAGACCACAAAAGTACCTCACCAAGAGGATCAAGGGTCTCCAACATATGTCTTATTCTGCCAGACTAAAGAAACTTCAGCTCTATTCAGTAGCATATCGCTTGCTCAGAGGTGATCTCTGCCTGACGTACAAGGCCATATCCAATCAGGATCTGATGGACATGCTCCACCTCAAAAAATCCAAATCCATCAGGACCACGAGAGCTAAAGACTTAAACCTCGGCACAAGTATAAATAGGACATGCTGGAGGGATAGATTCATAACCCAGAGGCTTCCCATGCTTTGGAACAGGATCCCAGTTCATATTAGGCAGAGCCCCTCACTGACTCTTTTCAAGAGAAATCTTGATGAGTGGATGGGAGATCGTAAGTTTACCCCAGGGGTCACATCTGTGTCACTACCAGACAGGGGATCAGTAAACTAATTCTATTATATAAGGGGGCCTTCATTGTGTCACTACTAGACAGAGGCACAGTATTCTAAATTTATTCTGTACAATTTTTGTACCATTTCATGGGGTGGCAAAAGCCACATCACTATGGCTAGGCTTACAAATGCCCCAGGGCAGATAGCCTAGTACTATACTATGAAACTATGAAACTATGACATTGACAATCATAGCTTTGATGCATCATGCCTGCTCAGACATACCTACAAGGATATCATTACACTTTCCTGTTGACAATATGCTAACATTGCTACACTGCTATAAAGTCACCCTGTGCATCAGCACCCTGTTAGCCTGTTCCTGCATCAATGTTACAGATGACAGGAGATGGCACAGGTCTCATCATATGCACAGGGTGTGTTGTTGATTTCCCAGAGCCTGACATTGACCCATCCAAACGACATGTGTGTGTGTGTGTGTGTGTGTGTGTGAGTGTATGTGTGTGAGGGACAACAGTACAGCATGGGCCAATGTTGATGTAATGTGTGTGTGTGTCTGTGTGAGCCCTAGCTGTTTGGTTTATGTGTGTGTGTCTGCATGCACACAGCTCCACCATGTGGCTGCCATATATGGGAGGTTGTGGGACAGCCACAGACTGTACATGATGCCAGGCTGTACAGACCATTGTCTCTGGGCACGGACATGGAACCTGTGCCTGGCAGGGGTGCTACGGACAGTATTGGGTACCAAGCCTGAATGGGTACTATCATCAGAGGCAGAGGTATGTTGACTGGAGCTGCATTCCTGCTGGGACTGGCCAGAGCCACGTGCACGTGGTCTACTAGGATGGTCAATGGGCAGGCCAGCCCCAGTATTGTTGGGGCTGATATTACCACTATGGGAGCAGCTGTGATCTGTGGGTCATCCGCAACGACTGCCAGCTGCTAATGTTGCTGGCATACATCCGCATCAACGTCTCAACCATCCCACACAGTCCTTGCTTATGGAAAACACATTGTGGAGGGCATCTAATGTCTCCCTCCAACGTCTATCAATGACCTCAGTGTAATTACAGATGGCACCAGCAAGGTCACAGATACTGTCATTGATAGCGGTGTTATGGGCCCACTGTGCCCTTAGTCCCTGTCTGGTGTACCGTTCCATACGTGCCTTTCCCTGCATTACAACCCAGAACATAGCTGAGGTTGAAAGACCTGTGGGGGCACGTCTGCCAAAGGCAATATGACCAGCAGTGCTCCCACGAGAACCCCTGGACATCTGCCTATGTGGTACTGTTCCAGGAATCTGGGTATGGCTGCTGTGAGGGGATGCATGTGCCATGGATACCACACTATCCTGGTCAATGCCAACTGTATGCTGTCCCTCAGCTAAGGCCATTGGTGATGAGGGATGTATTGGCAGTATGAGTGTGCACATAGATGGGGCGGAAAGCTGTGTACTGTCGATTGGCGGACCAATGACAGACCCTGTCAAACCTGCCTGTGCCACAATACATGTATCATCATCTCCACTATTTGTGGCAGTGACTTCAGGTTCCCTACTGCATTCAGCCAACCCAACATCAGCACCTGTGAGAGTAAGACAGGAAACACACTTTACAATCTGTACATGATGTTATCACATATGCACACATGAACACATGCACACATGCACACATGAACACATGCACACATGCACACATATACACTCCTCACTACAGCAGAAACACACACACACGAGCAATCCAAAACATACTCAATAGTGGTTGAAGGTGGGTGTTAGTATCACAAGGCAAACAGTCACCTCACACGTGTCAGCATGTAGACTATGTGTTGCTCAAGACCATGGAGTGTGAGTGTAGACAGCCCTTGTTAATAACAGTATACATGGCTTTGATGTATGTGTGTAGTTGTTCAGTGATTGACTTCACCTGGGAACACAATGTGTACAAGGACACAACATTGCTGTGCAAGTATTATAAGCTCTGCAATGTCCTGTCCACTATCACTCACAGGTGTACATACCATTGCTGGATGTGTTATCTGTGTATCACATAGATTTCCATGTTTGATTACAGTGTCTGTGTCTGTAGCAGATAATTGTGGACACAGGTGTAGCACATGCATGCTATGTACACACACAGGATGAGTGGTGCATGTACATGTGATGGAATATCAATGCTCGACATGGCCATTGTACAGAGGTTATGGTGAGTGTGGGACATATTGCAGACATGCCAGTGCCAGCCATGACATGGCATGCTACATGAAAGCAACATTAAACATCACACATACCCAATGTGTGCCATGTGACATATACAACCAATTGCATTCCAGGATATATATGTGCCACCTTGTACAGATGGCAACTGCTATGCATATTGTGTATAGTTGCATATGTTTGCACACACACAACATGCTATGCATATTGTATATAGATGCATATGTGTGCACACACACAACATTGAGGTGCAGAGCAATGACTGCTACGTGTAGTACTGTGGTCACTGTAACTGTATGGGGTGTAGTACCATTAGCCATCATCATCATGATGTCACACAAGGCTACTAATGGGTGCCAGACCACCGCCTAGCATGCTGTACCTGAACTGCAGTGCCGTGGCTACGTTCACAATTACACAGCCACTTTGTACATTGGTGTGTGATGTGCCAAATAGGGAGCATTGCCTAACATGACTGTGTTATGCATTGAAGAGAGTTGCACAGCCCCATGCTAGGCCTCTACCCCTCAGGTATATTATGTGTGCTGTGTGGATGACATGTGGGATACTGAAGTGTGACCTTACAGCGGGGGTCTGGTTATGCCATGTGTAGCATGTTGAGGTGTACTGTGTATGACAAACGTGTTATGTTGTGTACATGTGTATCAACTATGCATATCCAATGTGCAGTACGGTGTTGCCACAATTGTGTCTGATGCTCTGTGTATTGCATGTGATTGAGGCAGGTACTGACATTACTGAGATTTGCAATGTCTCACAGCAAACATGCACAGCATGCATTATGTGTAGGTGTGTTACATGTACATGGCCTACACCTCACCTATGACATGCACATTTCATTACCAATATTACAGTTATAATACACTCACCAGAATGGATCGTCTGCCCTGCTGTCACACCAGAGGGACCTGCAAGAATATGAGACAGTTTGTCAGTGGCCACAACTGTGGCATTGCTGCTGTGAGTTTGGTAAACTACAGTAGAACAACAGTCGACAGTCACAGGTGTACAGATAATATTCCAAATATCAGTATTGCACAACACTAGGCAGCACAATTGCTAAACACACAGTACACATCTCACATATGTATAATCTAACAATACAGTTAACAGTAGTCTACAGATGGGGCATGTTACCTGCACGCTCCATGTCAACATGCTGGGTGGCTCCAGCCTCCATCATAACACATGTCTGTTGCTATTGTTGGCCAGGAGCCACCACGCTTAGGAGCAGCTCCTCCACTCTGATGAGGGGGGGATGAATGGCCACCCCACCACCTGTGGCAAGCTGTTGTCTATGGATATCAGACGCATGCCACTGGACATGTCGAATTCTATCACTGCAGTGATGGTGTACCTGCTCATATATCTGTTTATGCATGCCTATGTCATTTACCCAATGAACAAGATCTTGCCACAGTGCAGTCCACTTATGCTGGTGCTGGCTGGTCCTGGAAAATAGCAGGGAGTAGTGCTGCACCAGGCTGTGGTGGATTTCCTGTTCCTCCGCTGCTGTATATGATGGGTTGCATTGATGGGCCATCACCCTGGAAGACAATTAAATGATATGTGTGTGCAAATCATGTGGCACACTTAACATTCTAAAGTACTGATATCACTTAACTGCCATATATAGCATCCGTTTGTCTGTCAGAGGATACACACATTCAATACCACATATCATTGGTCAGGCCACAACTGTCTGACAGTGCCTGGCACACTCTATATATCACACCACTATACACCAGTACTTGGTACACTGTTTGTGACACACTGCATAACCTCGCCACAGGGGTATATATCAAGCTAATGCATGAAGAAAGATGTCATCTATTGCAATGAATGTAAAGTACAGTTCCAGTATTACCAGTAAACCACCCTAGTCATTGATGCCATACCCCTGCCTAACATATGTGCACAGTTGTTAATATAGGTGACATACTGCTGTAACAGAGTATACATGTTGCTAGATACACACGCATACCCTGTAACACACATATGATTGCGGGCATGGTACAGGCATCATTAAACACTCATCAGACATACATACAACACACAAATCTATGCCGACCCAGATGAGCTTTACCTGTGTACCATGCAGTACTGTGTGCCACTACTTACAAAACCTTATGCCTGAGGTGTGTAATCTGTGCAGACTTCACTAAACACACAAGACAGTATTTCCAAGCAATGTGAACATACACCATACTGTGCTGTTTAGGCTGACAGCTGCAAGTAGTACTACAGTTCATATGGGAGTTGGATTCACCAGCAGTACCACTAACTAAGCATACATGTATTGCTTTAGCCTACAATGGGACACCACAGTCGTCAACAAGAAACTATGTCACAACGTATGCCATCCTACTATGTCTGCATAGCAATAACTGACACATGTTTCGCTGGCCTCAAAGCTAGGACACAAACTACCATGACAGAAACAACTTCACACTATGCTATCACACCTTTACAGACCTTGCACACATTCACCATCACACTCATTCAACCTCACATAGCAGGTATTGCACTGAGTACATGTGTGTGTGCATCGTGTCATAGGTAGGTTATATGCTATTGGCCCTAGGGCCTAGGGCAGCCAAGCCATATGCTACCCTGGCCTTTGACACACATGTAATTTGATTTCACTTGCCCCTGTCAACCAGAACCACAGAGGTGATTCCTGGGGTGTATTACCTATCTCCCAATCTATCATCAGGGGTATGTATGTCAACTGCTACTGAGGAGCCTTGTTTGCTATTGATAGGTGGTTTATTCCAGACTATGGCGTTTCCCTGAGATAGGAACCTATCCCTCCAGCATGTGCTGTTTAGTGAGCTGATGGGGTGTAGGGCCCTAGAGCGTGTAGCCTGGAGGGATTGTGATATGATATGGAGGTTGTCCAACAGCTATGTGTGTGACATACCTATGTATGTCCGGCAGAGGTCACCTCTGGGTGGGCGGTATGCAACACTGTCTAGCTGTGGTTTTGTGAGTCAGTCTGCATAGGGCATCTGTTTGAGGCTAGTATTACTCTTTGTGAGGTATGTCTGTGGCCTTTTCACTTGCTGTAGTTCTCATTTGAGGTACATACCACATGGGGCATTGTGATGAGTAGAGGGGAACACTGACCTATATTTCCCTAGATGAAACACCTTTTGTGATGACACGTATCATGTAGACAGATTACAAGACTAATGTGTAACTGTGATTATCAAAGGGGAGGCTACTGTCCACCTGTGTCCCATGTTCTCTTCTCACACCTTCAGTGTTAGGTAGGCTACCACCTATGTGGTAGTTAATGGATACTGTGTTTTGGAAAGGAGGGATAGCACTGCAGTATCAACACTTGTCTTCAGTCTATGCCTTGGTCAACAGGCATCCGTTGCAGTACGTATGACCCCGTGTGTCTGTCTCTCTCTCTATCTCTCTCTACATATATATATATATATATATATATATATATATATATATATATATATATATATATATATATATATATATATATATATATATATATATAAATCTATATATATGTATATAGATATTTCTATAGATATATCTATATATATATATATATATATATATATATATATATATATATATATATCTATATATATATCTATATATATATATATATATATAAAACATCCATTGCTGTACATATAGATGTACATATAGGCACATATACAGCCCTCCTTTCATGGTGGGGATCTCAATTATGTGACAGTTGTGAGACATACGGTTATGTAACAATATTGCACAGTGTTGTGCAGAATGCATTTTGGTGTCCTCAGCCCATGTAGCTGTAGCAGGCCTCACTGGCTGTAACACAGCAGATCTGACAAATCAGTCCCACAGCGTTTAACCACCACATGACATATACCAGCACTGCATCCTGTTTTCTATGCCACACACTACAACCTACATAGATATATGCACATAACAACCTTCAACAACATATATATGTCCACCCTTCACTAACAGTTGCAGTATGTCTCTTGCCCTATGCACATGTGCAGATACATGTAGATACGTACTGCTGCCACATATGGATGATTCACAGTATGCAGAGTACTCTTCAAACACATCTATCACACGACAGCAGATACATATGTGTTACATACCTTACCTTTGTATTTCACAGCTCCGTCTGTTGTCACTGTTTACTTTTTTTTTGCTCTGTCTCTTGCTGTTGCTCTTTGATTTTCTGTATCTGTCTGTGTCTGCCTCTTTGTCTCTGTCTCTCTCGCTCTCTCTTGCTCTCTCTCTCTCTCTCTCTGTTGCTGCAATGATATTATTTCATGTGTGGACAGCAAGTACAGTCTGCTTTTCTAGGTATCTGCACATGTGCATGTGATGGCCTCTGCACCAGTTGGTGCCCACCATTTAGTAATTGCATGCAGCTTACTGTGTGGTAGTTGCAGTACTTACTGTGATTGCAACCCACTACTATAAAATGCTAGGTTAGGTAGGTGTAGCCCTTTCAGTTTGCCAAGGTGGGGCCCATGCTTGTTTGCTCTGGACACCGTTGTGTCAGAAGGCTGGTATATGTCTCATATCTAAAGCTAGGGTTGTGGCCAGTGATATGCATCTTGTACTGAAACCTGAATGTTGCTGCTTCCAGTACACTCTTCTCAGTGTGTATTTTATTCACCCCTCCAAATGCTAACACAGGATACATGGAATTATGTACTTTCTTTTCAAATTAGAGAATCGACTGACATACAAAAGTAGTTATTGCAATGTATTCCTATGGCTTTCCTATTTTCCCTTTACATTCCCACATTATAATGCATGATATATTTATTTCAGCAGCAAGTCATTGTATATCTGCTGTGGCTTAGTGGGACTTCATGCAGTCTAGTGTGTCTAAGGTCTGGGGTTCAAAACTGATGGAGGTATTTTATTTTGCTGCTGAGCAGAACAGGGGCCCTGCCATGCAAAGGGACTAAGGCACCTTTAAGCTGTTGTAAGTGGGTTTGCGCGACACTTAGCAATACTAAGCTAAGTGTACACATGTGCACACTGGTGCAAACCCGCTAACTACTGTTTACAAGTGCTTACTCCCGCTAACCCCTGTGCTCATTTCTTTGAAAGAAAAGTAAATGGGGAGATAGGAAAGTGGTGAAAAAGGGGCACAAAGTGGGGAGGACAGTAGGGAAACCAGCTCGGGATGTGCAGGACAGGTGTAGGGAAGGTCCATAGCTGCCCATTTCTTTACCAGCAACAGCTGTGCATATGCAATAAACTAGGAGTGAAATTTGAAACCTTCCACCCCTGAGAGAGGGGTGAGGACAGAGTATGTTGTACTGCCAATAATAATTATCAGTTTACATGTCCATCGGACATGTGTGCGAAATGGGCAGCTCTGTATGGTGCATATTTTTTTTGTGGGAACAGATTGCCCTTTTTTTTATTTTTTTTTTTCAGGTGAGAGTGGAATGTGAGGTAGAGGAAGTAGGTATATTTGGGGAGGTAGGTTGGGGAGGTAAACAAACAGAACAAACAAGATGCATACAGGGGCGGAATATGACACATGGGGTGGGTGAACACAATTGACGGGGAAGGATGTTTGGAAATCACAAGCCCATGAGCCCACAGATGGTAACAGTGGAACTGAGATCCCCACCCATGGGCAGTCACCACTGCACCTTCACAGCCCCACGGCTGTGCTGGGGGCTGCGTAGGAGGGGAAGGCTCACCCGTGAGTCACGCCACTCTCACCTAGAGCTGGCATAGGGGATCAGCGACTGAATGCTGGATCTCCCTACGCACCACAGCCTGGACCCTTTGAAGGATGACAGGTGGCTGTTCTCCATCCATGCTTGCATGGGGGGGACAAGCTCCATCCCCTGCAGTGATTCCACCCGAAGGTGGCACAGGACCAACGGAGGAGGGGAGCCCGGACTGGGCACCGGATCTGCTGGTGCCAGGTGCAATCGCCAGCTGAGGAGGGACAGGTGGGTCCGCTGGGACTGGCCTTCCTGTACGTTCTGTGTTTAGGTGTGTTTAATTACAAGTTAGACAACAGCATTCCAAATTAGTTGTAACAGCATGCAGTAATATTCCCATTAACATAACACACCACGGTTCCAACAGTTGAACAGCAAGCATAACACATGCATATATTTCACGATGGTGGACATTCCAACAGCATGCAGGGATGATTGGTGGCAACAGACCACCAAGATTGTGGTGTTTAAACAGGGCACATGCATCAACGTACATGCAGATATTTATAGAACAATAGTACATATGTCCCAAGAAATATTTTGAGATTAGACATACCCATTGAGGTGTGGAATTGCATTGTGTATGCACATACAGTAGGGTGTAAAAAGATACCTCCATTAACATCTTATAAGTACTTTTACTCTACACTACATTCCTATTGACTGCAGGTGTATATCCCCTACATGTATCTATTACCCTAGGCAATGTACATTAGTTGTGTAATGGGTTTGGCTAGTTCATTATATACCTGACCTATATCTGACATACTAACTGTCCAAGATGCAGATGTTACTGCTACATACTTATATATTTTATTTATATTTATATATCTGCATATCTGGATGTGTTCATGTGACATGTTCAGTTATATTTCTACAGAACCCTACATTTTGGGTAGCACACTCACATTTCTGGGGAACACAAACAAGCTACGCATATACCAGATTAACCTATGCATGCCAGCCAATAAGTAGCAAACCAAACACGGAAGCACTCCACCAGCTGAACACCAGAACACTTTATTCGACAATGCCAAAAACAAATCCACAGAAAACGTTAACGCTGTTTTAAAAAACACACAGTATGCGTTTTCGTCTCCACAAACATGTAAGACTTCATCAGACAAAAGTAAAATCTCTAATTACATATTATGTATTCTCATGTGCTTTAAATCAACCAATAAAATCCATTCCTTTGTAATTTCATTACATAAACCTGCTAAAAAGGCTCATTGAATAACTAACTCACAATTAAAATACACTTTGATGTTCTTCATAATCAAACTAAAATTTTTCATCCTTATTTAAAATTCATTTTTCCACAATAAATATAGATTTAAATTAAAAACATATGTTAAATAAATATTATATGTATAAATATATGATTATAAACTATTTAATATTATTGTTTAAAAAATACATTTTATAAAATCCCTTTCCTTTGCATCATGTTCAAAAAGATTATGTTAAAATAGCACCATCTGCTGTTCTTAGAGAGCTATTGCTAGTAAATACTAAATTTTAGCTGCTCTCAATTTTAACACAGAGGTTAAGGAAATATGGTCATTAAGACCTGGGCTATTTGTTGCATCTAACAAAATCTGCCAGCCAATAAGCAACTGTTGAGGACTGTATATATGCTTCACAACTACTGGCACTTCCTTCATCCACTTTATATGGGACTGCCCAACTGTGGGTTGACAGCACTTAATACAACAGTACTATTTCTATAATGCAAGGGTACAACTACATTTCAAAGTAAGTGACACACACACGCTCCAAGTATTATACCTTTATTAATTACATTACACACATTTCTTCAGGCTCTTTCATTTATTTGATATTACAGCGCATGCAGCAGACATATTCAAGACATGTTAAACCTTTATTAATAGGCTACACCACTCTTTATCAGGCTCACTCACTTATGTTATATAACAGTACATGCAGAGATATTTATTCTGGACTTCTTTTACCTTTATTAATGGGTTAATACACTCTTTTCCTTCCTCTCTGACTTATTTTATGTAACAGTACATGCAGAGACATTATTCAGGGCATTTTATGCCTTTATTATGGAGATACAACACTTTTTTCCATGCTCTCTCACCTATTTTAAATAACAATACATGCAGAAGAATTACTAACCTGCCTGGTGGCGCAGCCTTAGCAGCCTATCTGCATAGGCTTGCTGATTTGTTCACGGTCACCTGCAGCTGTGGAGTAAATGAAGGGATATTGAGACATTCCTATCCATTATATAGACTAAATTACCACTCCAACATACTTCATTCCATGGCTACCTACTCAGTTGTGGGGCATCCTGCATGTCACGGGTCTCCTGTATCCATTGGTTCAGTAGGTCCTGCTTCCGTCTCTTCAGGTCTGCATGGTGGTGACGGACCTGCTCACCAGTCTGAGGGACACCTGTGGCACTGATGAGGTCATGAGCTAACCGGTTCCAAGCCTCTGCTTTGTACTCCATTCCTTGGAACTGGCCCTGCAGATTTGCTGTATCAAGGACTGTTTTGTAAGTTTCTGAGGCCCCCCAGAACTTTCTGTGCTAGAGGGAAGCCTTTTAGCTTATCAGTAGGAGTGGTAAGCACTAAGTAGCCTATCTACCACAAGATGGGTGGTTTCTGGCCTAGAAATTGTAGTTTATTGGCCGTTTGGGTAGATTTTCCATCCCTTTCAACTTTCTGGTTTAAAAGGTCGGGTTTGCGCTTGTTTAAGCTCCACAGATCCAGTTTTGGTGTCTTGCAGACTACAAGAGCAACATGAAGGAGAAAGAATACTCTAAGTGCCTCCATTTTGATTTTTTCATAATTTAGTGCTCTCTGCACTTTTTTGTTGTTTTTATTTATCGGCATTTATTTAAACTATATTTGCCTTAATATTGCTACACACTCAAGTGTGTTAGCTTGTACAGCATTTAAAGTGTTTTTGCTACTGTTTTAAGTGCTTTTCTGCAAAAAAAAAATGTTCTAAGCTTGTTTCCCACCTTTCCTGTAACTAGTCTAGTCCAGATACAAATTTGCTGTATCCAGGACTGTTTTGTACGTTTCTGAGCCCCCCAGACCTTTCTGTGTTGGACGGAAGTCTTCTAGATTATCAGTGGGAGTGGTAAGCACTAGGTAGCCTATCTACCAAAAGATGAGTTGTTTCTGGTCCAGAAATTGTAGTTTATTGGCTGTTTGGGCAGTTTTTTCCATCCCTTTCAACTTTCTGGTTTAAAAGCCAATGTTTGTGTGGGTTTGCACACCGCACAGCGGCACTCAGCTGAGGTAAACTATTACCTGTGCCAGAAAGTCTGCTCTTCAATTTTCCCCTTGGAACGTGCTTGTTCTTTTACTTCTTGCACTTCAATTAGCTTAATCGGCTAGCACTTTAACAGGCTTTTGTAGCATTCATTGTAGCACACTTAGGTGCTATCAGCACTAGCTGTTCCTACATAGTAACAGCACCAGTACTTATTAGTTATGACCAACCCTGCTGGTATGATTGTAGGGCAATTCCCTGTGCTTTTTCCTGCTCACCTGGTTCACTTGGGCATTCTGAGACAGTTTAGCAATTGTCTAATGTACACAGACAACTCTCTCCTCTTACCTCCCACACTCATACATGTGAGAGATGCACTTATATCACCAAACTGGAAACAGTGCAGGCTCCAACTAAGACTGGCTAGCTGGTCAAGAGGAGAAGGTCAACACCTGCAACTCACTACATAGAACACACCACCCTCCAAAACACCAATCATCACAATTCACACAAAGAAAAACAAACCATACACCCACCTTCATTGAGGCTCTCAATAAAAATTTACCCAAACAACAGACACCTGAGACTGAGACGCACTAGGCCACCACAACACAACTCCAACCCCAGAAAACATAGCTCACCACCACAGTGTGCCCCTCAACCTAAGCCCTTAAGGCAAAACACTTTGCCCAATATATTGATCATAGGAGACTCAATTGTGAGGCACACCAATGTCCCACTCACTAGGCTGAACAAGGAGAAGGTGATGGTCAGTAGTCTATCAGGTGCCAGTATCCACCACATAACACATGCACTCAGGTCACTCCACAACAAGTACAAATATGACTCGATCATTGTCCATGTGGGTGTGAATGACCTGAGATGTACCTCCCTGGACTACATGAAAAGAGATGTCATGGAACTCTCGGATTATGTGCTTCAGGCAAGTATGACCCTAGCCCTGAACAGTATTCTACCATCACTCAGAATGATACCACAGTATGAGCAGAAAATGATTGAATTCAACAATTGGCTTAGTTTCTGCTGTCATTCTAAGGGAATCCAGTATCTGTCTGCCTGGGATGACATGATCAACACACCTCGATGCTTTGCCAGAGACGGCCTTGCATCTGTCACTCCTGGGATTCCAGGTACTGGCTAAGGCTGTTGTCACTGCTATAGTGCCTTTTTTTAGGTGGTGTTCCAAAGACCAAAATTCCACCATAACAGCTACAAACAAATGTAATATGAGGGTCATGCTGCTCAATGCTAGAAGTCTAAATCTCAAGATGCACTCACTCGAAGCTCTCCTCAAAATGCAGAATGTTGATATCTGTGCTGTAACTGAGACCTGGTTTAAAGTGACAGAAAGCACCCCTGCACTGCCAGGCTACAATTCATTCCATAGCTTTCGGCCCCAGAATACAGCTAGAAGCTCCAAAGGTTGTAGTGTATCCATATTCTTAAAGAATATGCACACTTCTAGACTGGTAGCCCAGCATAATGCATCCAAGATACTTCAGGTACAACTAACATTGGACTGTAATATAAAAAAAAGCATACCAGGACCAGGACAAATCCAAAAATGAATAGTATGCAAACCAAAGATGTCCACCAGGCTGAAGTGGATAAAAAAAATCACTTTAATATAAAAATAATAAAACAGATAAAGACAGGTAAGCCCTTTCTCAAAACTTTCGCTTCTTCAGACCATAAAAACATACACTACAATGACACATTTTTAAATATCCCTTAGCCAATCAGAACCAAATTAAAATCACATGGTACCAATCAATGACTTAAACCTCTCCTTTTTAGAGCAGGCTTTAAAGAGATAGCATTATTGAGTCCTGGAAATACATCTGCTCTAAAATCTAGAATCCATCTCAGTTCCGAAATACAGTTTCATTGACAATGTCACCTTCCCTTGCATTGACATTTTGTAGCTGCAAAACCAAACACTTAAATTTGTGAACCTCACCCTGTTCTAAAACATATTTGGCTAAGTTTGACATTGCGTATATCATTAATATGTTCCAGTATACGCTCCTTCAAAGTGCGATTAGTCTTCCCAACATAAAACATTTCACATGCTACGCATTGTGCCATGTAAACAAGGTTTTTACTATTACAATCAGCATAAGATTGAAACCTAATCTCCTTATGTATTCTACGATGAGCAGTTGAAGTGACAGACCAAATAAATCTACAAGCCTTGCAGGGTCCACAGGCATAAGTACCCTGACATTTAGACTCTATCCTAACATAACTGGATTGTTTGTAACACAAACGCTGTTTTAGGATTGTGTTGTTCCTAAAGACACTGTGGAGAATCTCCAATTATTCTACTTATACTTTCATCTGTCATTAGGATTGGCCAATTCTTCTTTAAAATGTCACATACAAAATTAATGTTACTTCAATATATCAAAACCACTCTATTATTATCAAACTTATTTACAGGTTGTGAAACAATTTTTCAAGACTCAGACCTACTAGAAAAATAGGGTTTGACTCCTTTCATACCAGTCTCTTCAATGATCCATTCTATAACTCCTATACTACAGCCCCAATCTAGCAGTTCAATGCATAAGGTATCTAAGGCCTTTTCTAAAGATAATGCATCAGTATGTAAGCGCATTAACCTGAAGACTTGGTTCTTGACCACATTTCTGGCCTGTGTCAAGGGTGCATACTAGTATTGTGTAAAATATTATTTTTTCTTGCAAGGCTTCCTAAACATACTAGTAGACATAGCACTTAGATCACATATACTGATACATTAATCCAAAAACTCAGTGCTTACCATAGAGCTATGCATGGTGAACATAAGAAAGGAAGTTGTATTCTGAAAATAATCAATAAATTGAGTTAAAATATAAGATGGTCCCTGCCAAACAAACAGGCATTTCATGGATGACATCTTTTTTGTTTGTCAGGGACTATCTTATATTTTAACTATCGCTTATTAGCTTGACGAGTCTGGTATGCAAAGCTATGGAGTGCATCATCATGGACCTGCTTAACAAAGATATAGGCAATCTCCAAACTCTTGACCCACACAGTTTGGCTTTGGGGAGATCCTGCCTGCTGAACCTTGACTTCTTCAAGGCAGTCATCAAGGCTGTGGATGAGGGTAAGGCAGTGCATACATCCTACCTCAGCCTTGCCAATGCCTTTGATACCATTCCCCTCTCAGATATCATTGATAAACTCACCAAACTAGGCATCAATCCTTACATCACTAGGTGGATTGCAAATTGGCTCACAGACAGGATGCACAGTGTGAAAGTTATGGATTCAAAGTCAGACTGTCGACCAGTCACGAGTGGAGTCCCACAGGGCTTGGTCCTGGGCCCTCTCCTGTTTGGCATCTACTTCTCAGACATCCAGGCCAACACAGAAGAACTCTGGCTGACCAAGTCTGCTGATGTCTGCAAGCTAGGAGTCATTGTTAACTCCCCAAGTGATGCAGACATCCTACAAAAGGCCCTCTCTGAGACCAATGACTAGTGTTGGAACCATGATCTGAAGCTTAGTGCAAAAATGCATTATCATCCCCTTTGGAAAAAACTCAGTTCCCATGAATTACCACATTGATGGAAGCCCACTGAACACTGAAGGGGCCATAAGAGATCTGGGCACCCAGGTTGACAGCCAACTCACCTTCAACCACCACATTGCCACTGTGGTCAGAATGTCCTTCTACGTGGCACATCTTATAACCAAAGGTTTTGTATCCAGGACGAAAGAGGTCATCTTCCCTCTCTACTCATCCCACATTAGACCAGTCATCTAATATAACCCCCCCATTTGGCATGTACCTGACCAGACACCTACAACAGCTGGAGAAGTCAGAAAAGTACCTCTCAAAAAGGATCCTAAGCCTTAAACACATGCCCTACTTGGACAGACTCAAGAAACTTCACTTGTTCTCAGTCTCTTATTGTCTACTTAGAGGTGATTTCTGCTTGACTTACTAAGCCATGTCCAACCCAGCCCTACTTGAAATGCTACACCTAAATAAATCCAAATTCCCCCACACCACACGCTCCAGAGATCACAACCTCATTACCACAATTAACAGAACATGCTGGAGGGACAGGTTCATCTCCCAAAGACTGCCCATACTCTGGAATAAGCTTCCTATTCATGTTAAGAAGAGCACCTCACTGGCCCTCTTCAAGAGAAATCTTGATGAATGGATAGGTAACAGAAAGTTCATCCCAGGGATCACTCCAGTTGCCCTATTGGATAGGGGCACTGTGAACTAATATCAGGTGGCACAGTGCCTGGGCAATTTTTTGGGGCTAGGCTTGTAAAGGCTCCAGGGCCATTAGCCTAGTACACACCTATGAACCTATAACTTTCCAGCATAGTGTGAGTCTGCCCCATGGCCTCTTCTTTGTCATTGTTGTGGAAACACCTACAAGATATCATTTTTGGGAGCCCAAAGGACAACAACTAATTCCTTTCATTATGTAGGACTAATGTACTTCAACATCCTCCGTTATTACTCAGTTTACCATCCTATCCTGTAGGGTGAGCATAGTAACTCTTTAAAGGAATCCTATTTCTGCAATGTGTATCCATGATTTTAATATTTTGAGTACTACATGGACCAAGTGACAATAGGTGAGGATAGGGACATGTACCAACTAGTAAACTAAATGCTGCCTTCAAAGACTCAGAGTATGCTTCATTATCAAAGCGCACATCTACAGTAGATACTTAAACTCCTCCACCTGTGGTCTTTGCTCTTATCTCAACTGCAGAGAACAAGCCACTCTTTTCATGGAGACTCCCAGGTTCTCTGTTTTGGAGATAAGATTTTCTTTCAAGCTTTTTCACACTGAGCAATGAACAATTCTGCTGTACTTTAGAGATAACAATCACTAGAAGTCCAGAGGGCAACATCATCAGGAAACTCAAACACAGATACAACCATCACATCTCCAAATCTGGTAATATTTTAACCTTGGCTTTCCATAATCCTAAACCTTTAAAAAAAAATAAACTACACATACTGACAGAAGTTGCCAAATGGTACTAAAATGTTCTTCCAAGCTATAGTGTTGTCCATATTATTTACAAGAATTATGTCTTCTTACTGATGTGTATCTTTACCAGAATCTTTTCTGCAGAGCACATGGCCAGTGCCAAGACCACTGTATTCTCACTTTACTAGGGGTTACCCTGTGTTGGTCCAATAGATTCAGGGTTTACCCTGTGTTTTACTACTAGATTCAGTGGGCTACACTAGCTTTCTGATGTAGACAGATGCAATGTGCACAGTTTGTTAGCCTTCTCTACATTGCCTCACATTATTTTGTCCTCACTGCAGCATTTCCTACTGATAACACTATGCTGTATGTGCTTGGGAAAGGATATCCCATAGGTCCACAATGGCAGCCAACAATTTGTCTTCTACTAGCATATCTGCCAGTTTTATTTAACATTTCCTTGATCCATTAGATATCCAGTTCTCTTAAAAAGCATGCAGTTAAATGCTGAACAACCAGTCTGTTTTAGAAACGTCACTCAACATTTCACATGTTCTGTTTTCTGTCTGGTGAAGTTGTCCATGTGCCTCTTTTGGAGACTTCTTAAAATTCTTTCTTCTGTACCTTAGCACAGTAAGCAACCTTTGATAATTGTCAGGGTAGATTCTGTTTTATTCTGACTTTGGATCCACTGGTCTATTTATTTGCACAGCAGAGCTGCAATGCATTGGAATGTCAAAACAGTTCAAACTCCAGAATCACAAATACTGCTCTTTTGAAGTTCCCTCATAACCTCCTCCAGGGGATCCCTAAAATTCAAATTGTAGTGTTTCCAGTTGTCCACATCCTTAGCTCTGTTCCACAACAAGTTTATATATTTCTTGTGTTCACAAGTTGATAGCTACTTACTAGGCTACTGATCCACATGGATCTTTAGAAGCCTGACTCTTTATTCCTATGGGGTTTTTAACTGCTGTAATTTACTAACAAATAAACCACAACTGAGCAGAGCATTCACATGCTGCGCATATCCATAAGGACAAATGTGTTAAACCAGGGCTGAATTAGTGGTTTCCCATCTCTGACATCCTGTCAATATCCCACCAAACTGTCACCAATAATACCATATCCCCTATTATCTTGGGTCAGTAACTAAGGAACTTCAATCCACACTACTGAACTCAATGTGAGACCATCACCTAAACAGGAGTAATACTTTACAATTTTCCCTAAAAGCACAACAGGAACAAGCTCTATAACCTGGAACTGGATTGTAGAGTTCTGCCCACCCCTAATGTAATTCCTTATTACACGCTTCAGAGCAATGTGTCCCAGTTTAAGACCTCTGGTACACTTGCACTTAAATTGAATCTCACACATCCACACACTTCTGGGAAAGCCTGACACAGATTTCCAGCTGTGTCCCTTCCTCCAAATGATACAGTAAAATGCAGCTACCACCAAGAGAGTCTACATGTCCTTTCAAAGGTGTGTCCAATTATTAAAATTAGGTAGTAAAACAATTGCTAACAAATGACCTAAAACAGCCAGGCTTTCAGAGTGGCCTGGGAATTATCAAAGTAGGTATAAGCACTCTCAAATCAATAAAAAATACACTGACTGACCATCCATAATGTAAGATAATAAAAATATTTAATAATGAGAAAAATGATTAAAAATGTAAAACAGTAATTTCAATAAACAAACAGAATTCAATCACCAGGAAAATGAAATTAATACTGGAGGATAGAAATCCAACAGTTAGAAAAACCCTGACTGATTAGCTATAATTTCCTATTTGACTAAAGAACATTGTCTCTGATGAGTTTCTTTCGACTTTTCCCAGCTAGGGGTCGCCACAGTGGAACTCCGGTCCGCTAATGATTGGCAGTAGATTTTTACTGTGCCAAGGTGCCAGCTCAATGCCCAACCTTCAACGAAGGCATGCCCATTCACACATGTCTTTCAAATGCTACTCGACCGCAGGGAGGACATGCAGACTCCACACAGATAGAGCTCCACCCAAGAATCGAACGGGAGAACCTCTTGCTGTGAGGTAATAATGCTACCGCTGCACTACCGTGGCTACTGATCTAAACTAAATATTACAACATAGCAAAGGGAGGCTTACAGTTCTTGGTGTGTCCTTTGGGTATTCACTGCTCAGTACAACTGTGAACTGTGAAATGAACCCAACTATGAACTCAGCTCAACACAACTCTGAACTGCTACTATAACTGACTTCAACTGTCTTCAGCAGGCTCTTTTATAGACTAGGTTAACTGTGTAATCTATTCCAGTTCTTATTTTCATTTCACTGTTTGAAAATCAACAAACAGCTGTTTATCAAAGTTCCTCCTGTCTTTCAGTGTTTGAAAGTAAACATAGAGCAACTGGAAACATCCTGATGACATCATCTGTAGATCAACTGGCTCTGAGAAAGCCAGCATTTAAAATCACCTTCAAAAACATGCAGTTAGACATGTAACAGAACACTGTTCAACTTTTAAACATATCCTGCAAAACAGAGTATTAATTAACATACAAGAATTTATTTACGATATCATAACTAGCCATGCTGGCATATATTACACAGGTTAATCTGAAATTATGTACAAACTTAAGCCAGACATGCTGGCACAGATGACAGTGTCTAATGTTTTCACCCCACCCATCCACCCATCCATTCAACCAGATTACATTTGAATATTCTAAAGGAAGTACTTTGCCTTATGTGGGGGGAAAGGAAATTTCAAAGAAGTGGTATTCTCTGTGATATCTGTCCCCTTCAACATGTTCCATTTATGTTGCAGAGATTAGGATATCTTGAGATGATGTTTACTATACCACTGGATTTAATGATGTGCAGAATAGGATGTGTTAAGGCTCAATCTGAGAAGCAGATATCAATCCTCAGAAACTTGTATGATGTTGAGAAGAAAGACAAGGTTTTGAGATGGCCAGTTTAGATTGTATAAGTTGGGCTCTTGGCTTTCTTGGTGAGAAAACATTGTCAGAATTCAAATTTTGTTATATGTTTGAACAGGTTCAGACTGAAGAGGGCTTTATATTTGATGATCAGCCTAATAAATCATGAATATTGTAGAATAATCACATCCCTGAACCCGGATGCTTTAAATAGGCTACACAATGAGAAATTACTTTCTTAGAACAGTGAGTTAACACTGGCATATACTGCAAAACTAATTCACCTAGTCTGAACAGCTTTAAAATGGTGTTGAAATTAGAACATGCAGTTGCTACACAAATGTCAACCAGAGCTACATAACTGAAGTGCTCTGGAGGTAGCTATAGACCCACTGGAGATGGCTTTAGGTTGTGAAGGAAGAGGTTTATCACACTCTGGAGTGACAGGGTTGAATACAGTTGGAAGGCCAGCTGCTAATGTAACTCAGTAGACAATTGAGGTATGTGTTTTACTTAAGTAGGCCACAAAGCTGTTTATCCTTGGAGATCAACTTGATCTTGTCTAGGTAAAATCTCAGATGTCAACACACATCAGTGTAGGATCGACTTCCCATGATTAGAATAATTTCAGAGGAAGACTAGAAAATGATTCACTGGTTGAGATAAGATTCTGCAGCCACTTAAAACATATGTGAGAACTTGTAAAACAAGAGTTTTCCAATTAAAGTTTATCAAATCTCCAGTAGTTGTTTCAAACAAAGACACCCCCAAGTTTCCAAAATAAAGTAACAGTTTCAAGAATGTAACTGGAGATCTTGATATAAATGAAAGACTGCAACTAGGTACACACTGAGTGAAACAACTTACACCCAAGTTGAAAATTTGGACACCTCAAAAATGGAAGGAACAAGAGCAAAAGTATTTGGACCCTTGTGAGTCTTTTTGTGGTTTTAGGAAGAAAACCGTATTTGTACAGCTCCCTGATAGACTTTGGCTCTTTAGTAATCAAGTGTCAGAACTCAAATCTCAAAGGAGCAACTGCACAAGAACGTGACCACCATTTGTAAATGAAAAATTGCAAAAAAAAAAAAATTGCAAAAAATGAAACAATAAAAATACATGCAGGACCAATGCCCTTACACCCCTGCTACATGTACGTGCATGCGTGTGTGTGTGCATGCACATATGTTTGTGCGCGTGTATGTATGTATGTACATGCATGTGTATGTGTATGTGCATGTGCATGTGCATGTGCATGTGTGTGTGTGTGTGTGTGTGTGTGTGTGTGTGTGTGTGTGCACGTGCTCATGTGTGTGTGTGCATGCGCGCGCGCGCGTGTGTGTGTGTGTGTGTGAGTGTGTGTGTGTGTGTGTGTGTGTGTGTGTGTGTGTGTGTGTGTGTGTGTGTATAAAACTCCAGATGTACTCGTTTGCATACTGCCTACTCAGAGGTGATCTTTGCCTGACATACAAGGCCATGTCCAATCCAGAATTGATGGACATGCTCCACCTAAAGAAAACTATATCCCCTCAAGCCACACTGTCTGAGGATCTAAACCTCACCACAACAATAAACAGGACATGCTGGAGGGATAGATTCCTGTTCCAGAGACTTCCCATGCTCTGGAACAAGATTCCAATCTACATTAGGCAGAGCTCCTCGATAACACTCTTCAAGAGAAACCTTGACGAGTGGATGGGAAACAGAAAGTTTACCCCGGGGATCACTTCAATGGCTCTGCTGGACAGAGGCACAGGGAACTAATCTAAGGGGGTGGCGAAAGCCAATACATTCTGGCTAGGCTTATAAATGCCTTTGGGCAGATAGCCTAGTACTTACCTGTGAACCTATGAACCTATGAAAACTTAAATAGTATTAAGGAAATAACTTGGATAAACCTAGGTTTATATAGAAAAAAGGTTCACATTTAAAATAAAAAATATTTTATAAGGAACAATACAAATTCAAGGGTATAAATATTAGTAATAAGGTAGGCATAGACATCCCTGTTATAAATGTAGTTTTTGTAATTATTTTAATAAAACCAAGGAAATTCATCATGCTATTAAGCAGATGAGGATTCATGTGAATATGTATGCTCATTGTGATACTAAGAATGCAGTGCATATAGTGATGTGTGAGAAATTTGTCTCATTTCATATAGGAAAGACTAATATGAAATTAAAAGAAAGAATTAGTGACAATCTTTCAGATATAAGAAGAAACAGCACAAATGCTTTTGTATAAACATATAAAATAAAATGAGGACTTAATTTCAAATTTGCAGTAAACTGTAAGTAAAATACATGAACAAGTAACAGAGGGTGATGCTAAAGCTGAAACTTTGAATAGGGAATATAAATGGATTCATTCATATTTGAATTGAAAAATAAGTATAAAAACAATTTTAAAGGCTAGGCATTTTAGGAAGTGAATGGATGCTTTAATTGATGTTTTAATGTATGTTTTAATTGTATTTAAGTCATGTGACTTTTTAAAAGTGTTTATGGGTATGGTAATTTTGAATTGATGTATGACAATCTGAAGAATCATAGGCTCATAGGAGGTTACTAGGCTATTGGCCCTAAGGTCTCTACAAGCCTGGCCATGTTATACCCTTGTTTCCTTCTGGACCAAGATATAAATGTTTTTGCATGAATCTAAGATCAGCATTGGGTGCCCTGTCTAAGAGGGACATAGGTGAAACCCCTGGTGTAAATTTACAGTTTCCCTTCCAAATGTCCAGGTTACAATTAAACAGGGTTATTGAGGAGTTCTATTTTACATGAATTGGGAGTTTGTTCCAGAGGCATGGAAACCTCTGGGAAACATCTGTCTCTCCAGTATGCCCTGTTAATATTGCAGATTAGGTTTAGATGCCTAGAGTGAGCAAATCATGTCCCATTGGATTTGTTGATGTGTAGGAACTTCATCAAGGCAGGGTCTGAGACTGCTCTGTAGGCTAGGCATAAGTTTCCTCTAAGCAGTCTGCTTGATACTGAGTAAAGTGATAGGGCCATCAGTCGAATCATGTAGGTCATGTGTCATAGACCCTGAATTTTCTTAGTGAGAAACCTCTGCGGTCTCTGCAGATGTCTGGTGAGGTACATACAGAAGGAAGAATTGTACTATATTATTGGCCTGATGAGAGCTGAATACAGGGGAGTTATAACCTCCTTAGCTTTGGATGTTATACCCTTGCTTATGAGACATGCAACGTAGAAGGATTTTCTTTCTACTGTAGACACCTGATGATCAAAATTAATGCTGCTGTCAACGTGTGTTCCTAAATATCTCACCACTGGATTTTAACTTAAGGGGCTAATATTAATGTTGTAATTAGCAGGGGTTCTCCTTTGCCGAAAGGGATGATAATGCATTTTTCTATTTAGATTAAGTTGTGGCTTTGACACCAGTCATTTATCTGTGTAATCCCATTTTGTAGTATATTGACATCTTTGGGCAATTCAATGATTGCACCCAGTTTGCAGTCATCAGCAAACTTGGTAAGCCATAGGCCATCTATTTTTACCTGGACTTCTGAAAAATAGATAACAAGCAATAGGGGGAGGTTACCACAGATCTTTGTGGAGCACCACTGGTAACAGGTCTGCTAGTAGAAGTGGCATCCCCAGTTTTGACTGTATGTGTTCTGTTTGTGTGCCAGTTGGCAACTCATCTAGTGATATAAGAGTTAATCCCCAGCTGGGTGAGTTTCTTAATGATGCCTGAGTAAGAGATTGTGTCAAAGGCTTTGGCTAGGTCAAAATAGGCAGTGTGAACTGTTTTGCCTTCATCCAGGGCCTTGGTGACATTCTTGAAGAAGTCCACAAGGTTTAGCAGGCAAGATCTGCCCTTAACAAAGCCAAATTGAGTCTGGTCGAATTTGAAGGTCACCAATATCCTTGTTGATAATCCATGATGATTCTCTCCGTGGCCTTGCAGATATGGCTGGTTAGGCTTATGAGTCTATAATTCCTGGAGTTGATTGAGGGGACCCTCTTTGTGTGAGGGGATTACGGTTGCTGTTTTCCACTCAGCTGGGACAAAGCCAGTGCTTAGACTGAGAGTGAAGAGCGAGCTCAGCGGTTCTACTAACTACTGTTTTAGACCATTTGATAAGCAGCCTGGGATGTTGTCCAGTCCCATAGAAGCTGTGTTTTTGGCCTTGGAGAGCTTGGCTCTGTCCAGCTTTCTGGAGATACTAGGCAGAGGACTGGAGGCATGTATGTTATCGGGCATGAGTGGTGGGGACAGGGGACTAATGTTTTCCTCAAACCTGTCCGCTAGCAGGTTGGCTATATCCACAGGTTCAGTATAAGTGGTACCATCCCCAGCTACTTTAGCAGAAAGCTGGGCCTTCTCTTTTAGATTTTTGGAGATAGCTAAGAACGCTTTGTGATTTTTCTTATCTAAGGATGCAAATTTAGTTTCATAATTAGCTTTGGAGGACTTTACAGGATGTCTAACCTTTGTGGAAGCACATTTGTGCTCATGTATGTTACTTAGTCGATGGAAGGATGGTAAAGTCACCCATGACTAGGGTATTTGGGTGTACTGAGAGTGAATCACATAGGTTCAGCTAGGCTGTGTAGTTTTTGGGGTTCATGGTGGGGGACCTATAGCTAACAATGACATGGATGAGGGGTCTTTCCCACAGTTAGTTGGAGTTGGAGTGACTCTAGGGAATCATACTGTTTAACCTGTCTAGAGGTGTATTTGTCTTTAATGAAGATGGATACTCCCCCTTCTTGTTTTTTTCATGTTCGTTTTGTGGTCTGAATGTCTGGAAGGCATTATAGCCCTACGTGGCCTGGGTAGTCTCTGAGGCCTTGAACCGTGTCTCTGTGACTGCACAGATATCAGCATCTTCCAGGGTGAGAAGTGCTTCAAGTGAGTAGTTTCTGATTTAGACTCCTAATATTAAGCAGCATAACCCTGATTCTGTTTCTGGAGGATATTTTTACATTAGAAATGTTGTTCTTATGACATTGCCTAAAAAAGGCATTATGGGGGAGGCAAATACCTTTGCCAGCAACCTTAAGCCTGGAAGCAACAGTTGAAGACTGTCTCTTGCAAAGCAGTGTTGTCTGTCGACCATATTATTCCAGGCTGTCATATACTGGATCCCCCTGGATTGACACCAGAAGCTAAGCCAATTGTTGAACCAATCATTTTTTTGTTTGCATTGTGGCATCATCCTGGGTTAGGGAAGAATGCTGCTTAGGGCTAGGGACACACCTTCCTGGTACACATAATCTGAAAGCTCCAGCATGTCTCTCTTCATATAGTCTAGTGAGGTATGTCTCAAGTCATTCACTCCAAGATGGACTATGACAGAGTCATAGCAGTACTTTTTGAGAAACTTGAGTGTGTGTGTGTGATTTGGTGGATCCTGGCACCAGACAGGCAGCTGATTGTGACCTTCTCCTTGCCCACCCTAGTGAGGGGAACATCTGTGTATCTCACTATGGAGTCACCTATGACCAAGACATTTGGTTTAGATATATTTTGCCTTAGGGGTTTATTGGGTGAGTCACTGATACATATGTTATTATGAGCAGTGGGTGCTACTGGGACCATATCGTGTGTAGAAGGTTTGTGCTTGAGAGGACTTTGCTCTTTTGGTATATTTCTAGTGAGTACCTCCGTGTATGTGGGTTTGTGTGTTGTGTGCTTGGTACGTGTGAAAGGTGGAGTGTGGGTGCTGAAAAATTGCTTGGTATTTGTTTTGTTGTTATGTGAGAGAGAGAGAGAGAGAGACAGCATTGATTCCAGATTCATAGTACAGATGCATCTCTCACATATTGTATTTGTATGTTTTAGGAGTAGTAGGTTGTCTGTATACATGAGTTAACTGCTATGTTGACTCAGGATACCCATGTTAATAAGACTGGCTGAAGAAATGATGAGAAATTGACCTTCCATTGTGTCATGTGTATTCTGTAATAAGTGGTGGAGGGTGAGATAGAGGGACTAGGTTCTGCTGCAGAACTAGTAAAATCAGCTAATCTATGGAAGGTTTAGGGGTAGAAATTTATGCTGGCACCTCACAAAGCACAGCTGGGTTGCTGTCTGGGCAGCAGTGTGCAACTGCATTGTGTGCCGTGAAACAGGGAAGCTTAGGATGGTTCTCTAACCATCATCTAGGGGAAATTTGACTTTTTTGTCATTTGTATCTATACACGGCAGTGCTAATCCACATTGCATGGTGAGCAGCTATGCACAAATGCTATCCTTAAATATCAGCTAAGTAAAACAGTTTTCAAACAATCCATCCAATAGGAAAGGCCAAGACTGAGCCTTGTTACAATTCCCAACTCAGATGGGTCTTTGCCTACACCATTCTACCATGAGTGCAAGAGAGCCCTCTTAATGTAAGATGGCTGGCTTGCAGAATAGTTTGCAAAGGTATATGAATGCTAATTGTGTTATTTGTTGACATAATAAGGCTGTATCCGTGGTTCCTGAGTTTCTACTTTTGTGGTGGTCTAAGGGCTGTTTGTTGTCTGCATAGGGTCCCGGTTCCTAAACTAACAAATCAATCCTCACGGGTATGTCACTGATGTGATAGCTGCAGGATATGTCAGGCTTGTCAAATAAGATGATTATAATTTGTTTTTAGCAATCCATAGATATAACACCTGTTATTTGTTTGGGAAAAGCCCTTTTGTTGGCTACTGGTATTCTCTGGATAGTTTATGATAGTACCAGGTTTACAGTCATTGGCAAAGCTGGTCAGTCACATATGCTTTACATTAGCTTTGACCTCCAAGAAGTGAATGCTAATAAGGAGTGGTTGAATGATTGGCTGTACACCCAACCATAGTAATGAGTCTTTTACTGAGTACTTTTTGTGAGTCAGTTTTTCATCCAACGGGTTACATAGGGCTTACCATTTAGGTGGGAGAGTTTATCAGCAATATCCAAGGGTAAGATTATGTCTTTGTGAGGTCTAAGCATGCATTGCACATCTATTTCTTCAGTCACTTTGTCAAAGAAGTAGAGCAGGTAAAGGAAACAAGCTCTGCCCCTGACAAAACCAAACTGCCTCCCCATAGCCTTACAGATGAGTCTGGTCAGACTTATGGTTATATACTTACCCACGACAGTTAATACCCTGACTTTGTGCAGGGGGATAACTGTTGCTGTCATTCATTCATTCGGTACAAAGCCTACTTGTTGACTGATATTGAATAGCCTTTGTAAGGGATTTGAAAGTTGTCCTTCAGCTGTTACTTGCTATTTCTTTGTTTTGTGTGATAATCATGTTTTAGCAATGTTTACTCAATGGACTGCCTTTTCTCTGTTTATTGTCTGTACGGGATTTGACAGACCATGTTTCAGACTGGTCAGTAGGTAGGTCAGTATGCTATTTAGCCCACACAGATCAGCATTTTTAGTCTTGTATGGTGTTTTGTGAACTTATTCATGGAATATTTTGTGGTGTGTACATGTAGGTATGTGATCTGACAATGAAGATAAAGTGACAGTTACATGTATCTGCTAGTAGATTGTCTATATCCTCAGAGTCTGAATATGTGATATCATTTACTATTAGTTCTGTACAGTGTTGGACATTGTTTTTGAGATTTGTAACAGAGAAACGAAGACATTACTGTTGTATTTTGCCTGGGTGTCATTTTTTTTCTTTTATCTAGCTTTGCTTGATTTGAACATGGACAGAGTTCCTTGTTAAGATTAGCAACAGTGTTTTTGACGTATTCATGGTTACATTTATTATTGCATAAAATTGTTTTTATTGTACAGCCTGTTTGCATTCGGATTCCACCATAAGGGATTATTTTTAATTTTTGGCATTGTGCTTGCTTTGGCTTTTCACT
This sequence comes from Protopterus annectens, assembly GCF_019279795.1. Lineage (NCBI taxonomy): Eukaryota > Metazoa > Chordata > Ceratodontiformes > Protopteridae > Protopterus > Protopterus annectens. The sequence continues at coordinate 1,891,532,695 of NC_056729.1, forward strand.
GATGCATGGAATTTGGTAATACAGTAATCCACATACACAGTGGAGTCATCATGTTGATTGATGGTCAAATTTGAGAAGGAAAGAAGTTGCAACTGGTGGAAAATACAGTTGTCATGTATTGGTGAGAACTATTTCCATGATTTTTATCTCTCTCTCTCTCTTATTTGGGGTACAAACTAACTGGTCCAAAGAGTTTGTATTTACGAAGACCAGAAATCTCCAGGCATAAATCCTAGGGGATGCATACATTTCTTAGTTGATGGAGGGATAACTGAAATCCCCTAGTAGAATGGTGATTGACCTAATAATAGTCCACATTAATCGAGTAGGCAGTATAAACTAAAGAGGACATAAAAGAGGTCCTATAGTTAGCTTCAAATAAGAAATTGTGTTCACTAATACAACAGATATGTGAAAACAGTATATAGACCAAGAAACTTTGATCTGTTTGGAAAAAGAAGCATCTCAGGACTTGTGAAAATATAAACAACAAAACCTTGACATTTTTGAAAAGTACAAAAAAGAAACATGGACATGAGAAAGAAAGAGATCTGATATAGTGCAATATTTATGCAAAGTTGAAAGCCAAATCAATCAATTCAAAAACAGGCAGCCCCAAAGATATTTGAAGAAATATATAGGAAAAGTCATCCAGATATGAAAAATTTCACAATAAAAAATAATATCTCAAAGAGGGAATATATCAATGATAATGGATAAATTAAAGAAATGGATTGCAGAAGGTCAATAAAACCCATAAAGCCAGAAGTTTCATAAAACAAATGAATACAGTAATTAGGACTGTCCATAGAGATTCATCATCTTAAGCTCTTTATCTTGCCCGTGTATTCTACAACTCTTGTTATCTAAACTACCAACATTCTCTTTTCAGCTGCATCAATATATTATGCTATGGCTATACTGTCTTCACATAATCTCTCTATTGTACCATAGAAATAAATTTATATAACTGTTAAGTAAAAGAACTAACAAGTTGTAATATCACAACTTGGGGTTCATATTACATTATCGAAAGATAATGTAATCGAACGGCCGAAACATCAAAATGGCCGCATTTCAAAACTTTTATTGTGGTGGGCTGCGCCCACCCGCAACCCCCCCCCCCACTAAATATATATTCCAACTCTGAGATCGCACTTCAGTGAGGAAAGGGCAAATATCCCAATCTTCAGTGTACTGTGATCCCGCAATTCAAAATTGGAAGTGCGGCCATTTCGATGTTTTGGCCGTTCGATTACGTTATCTTTCGATAACGTAATAGGAACCCCAAAACTTGTATGTTATGAATTGTTAGTTTTTAGTGCTAGATTTTGTTATTGTTATATGTGAAGCTTTTCTCTCTGGGCCTCTGCTGAAAATGGGTCTGTATCCCAGTTGGCCTTTCCCGGTAAACAAATGTAAAATAAAATAAAAATAAATTTATTTATTTTATTTATTTATTTTACATTTGTTGACCGGGCTAGTCTAGCCGGATATATGTCCATTTTCAGTAGAGGCCCGGGGAGAAAAGCTCCAAGCAAAAACAATAACAATGTTAAAAAAATGTATAACAAAGCCATATAAACTAATTGTACAGTGGTAACATTGGTAAAAGGAAATATAGTTATAAAAATGTTGACTATAGACATTATGTTAAAATTTAAACTAAATATAAATAAGCAAGTATATTAGAAACAAAAAGGGTATGGGCAGACAGAGTAAAGTCCTTAAATTTTATCCTATTACTAAGAGGAAAGCAAAAGAGAAGTAACTAGATTTGGAGGCAAAAGATGGGGGAGAGGGGAAGGGTATAAGCTGGAGGGAAATAAAAGTTTCAGTCAGGGTTAGCACAAGGACAGAGCCACTGAGTTTTCAGATGTTCTTTAATGTGTTTTTTGAATTGAGAGGTAGATGCAAGGGTAGATAGTTCAGGAGGGAGCTGATTCCAGTTTTTCACTATAGTGTTTGAGAAAAGTGATTCACCAGCTTTGTTGTTAGATTTAATTGAGGAGACAAGGAGTTTATTTGCTGAACGTAGTGTAGCCAGATTTTTATATGGAGAAATCAGATTAGTGAGGATGGGGGTGTCATCGGGGTGGTATAGGATCTTTTGGGTGATAAGTAACTGTTGATAGTGTATATGGTTCTGTATTTCTAGCCATCCTAGTTGTTTAAGGTTAAGGCAGTGGTGAGTTTTAAAGGGAGAGGATGTGACAAATCTAGCTATGCTATTATAGCAGGTAGAAAGTTTGGAGATGTTATTTTTAGATAGGTTAGTAAATATAGCAGAGGCATAGAAAAGGGTAGAAATCAGGTGGGTTTGGGCAATAGTTTTCCTGGCTGAGGGGGTAAGGAAGGGTTTAATTCTATAGAGAGTACCAAGTTCTTTGTTGACAGACTTTATGGTGGAGTTAATATGGTTGTCATAGTTAAGATGATTATCAATCGTGACACCTAATAGGCGGGTGGTAGTTTCTGGTGCAATGTTAGTAGCATTGTTAGAGGTTATAGTGAAGATTGGAGTTGGTGAATTATGAGTTGGAGTAAAAAGCAGTAGTTTTGTTTTTTTAGGATTGAGGAGAAGGCGGTGTTGCATGAACCAATTTTCAACATTTTGGAAAGCAGTTTGGGTGAGGGACTAGAGGGAGGATATGTTATTAGCAGTACAGATTAAGGTAGAGTCCTCTGCATATTGAATGCAGGTGGCTTGGGGTATGTTCATGTGGAGGTCATTAATAAATATGGAAAAAAGAAGGGGACCTAAGATAGAGCCTTGAGGGACTCCAATATTTACAGATTGTTTTCCCAGAGTACAGCTCGCTGTCTGTTTTGAAGATAACATTTGAGCCATTGTAATGCTTGCGGATCAAGAGAATGGTACTTTAGTTTATCTAGAAGTAGAGTATGTTTAACCATATCAAAAGCTTTTGACAGGTCTATGAATAGTGCAGAGGAAAATGAGTTATTGAGGAGAGAAGAGCAGTAGTAGTGCTATGGAATGGTCTAAAGCCATGTTGGCAGTTGGCTAATAGGTTATTTTAAAGAAGGTGGTTGAGTAGTTGTTTGTGAATACATTTTTCCATTGTCTTAGCTAATGGGGAGAGTAAGGCAATAGGTCGGTAGTTAGTGAGCTCAATTGAGGTTCCACCTTTATGTAGAGGGATGATGTGGGATACTTTCCATATGGTAGGGATTTTGCCTTCAGAGATGGTTCTGTTAATGAGGATGGATATGGGGTAGGCTATGGCTTTAGCAGCAATTTGAAGGTATTCAGATGGGAGACGGTCAGCAGATGGGGTGCAAGGTTTTAGTTTGTTAAGTAGTTTTTGTATAAGAGATGTAGGAACATGGTGTATATGAAAGGTTGGGGATAGAGTCTTGGAAGAATTAGATGGAGAAACAGTTAAAGGTGGTAATGAGTTGGTTAGGGATTGAATGGCTTCTGTAAAGTAGTTATTAAAGGCATCAGGGATTTGGTTGGAATTATTTTGGTTGAAAACTAATGGGGTGGGAGTAGTAGTGTTTCCTGGCTGAAGAAGTTTGTTAATACCTGACCAAATTTTTGTGGCGTTTGTTGTGAAGTTTGTTGGAGGTTTAGGTAGAAGTCTTTTTTATCCCTAAGAGTATTTCTTTTGGTGGTGTTTCTCAATTGTTTAAAGAGGAGGTGGCCAGATGGGCATTTGGTAGCTCTCCATTTAGCCCATATTTTATTTCGAAGGAGCATTTTTTGCCTAGTTTGTTTAGTTAGCCTTGGGGCAGATTTGGATCTTATTCTAGTACAGCGGTAAGGTGAGTGGTGATTGTATTTGAAGAAAGTTAGTGTTAAAGTAGGTTACAGCCTCATTAAGTTCAAGATAGGTTAGTGGTGACCAATCACATGCTTTTAGTTCATTTAGAAAGCTATCAGGATTAAAGAATTTTTTAGAGCGTGAAGTTTTGACATTATGAGTAGTTGGAAAGTGAACTTTTTGTCTAATAATATAAGTGAGCATATGGTCACTGATATTATCGGGAAGGGTTCCTGGAGTATAATTGTTAGGGTGGCTATTAGTTAGTATCCAGTCAAGGGTGGATTCTTTCCCATTAGGTTTGTGAATTCTAGTTGGAGTGTTTATTAATTGAGAGAAACCATATAGATTTAAGTGGTTAGTTGGGGTCAGGGAACTACAGGTGAGCCAGTCTATATTGAAATCACCCAGTACAATGGTCTCTTGTAGTAGTTGGGTAGATAGGTAATTAAGTAGGTTTTCAAGAGTATTAGTATTGTTTCCAGGGGGAAGATACATACAAATAAGGTAGATAGATTTTGAGTTGTTTATTTGGAGTTTGGTTGATAACAATTCGGATTTGGTGTCTAATGATGGAATCTTGTTAAAGAGGGAAACTTGGAGATTAGCTTTATAGATAATAGCTATACCTCCACCTTTTTTGGTTTTGTGGTCGTGTCTAAGGATATTATAACCTGGAGGGGTAATTTCCTGGTCTAGTGTAGTAGGTTTTAGCCATGTTTCTGTGAGACATAAAATGTCAAATGAGTGCAGATCCAGGAGTGCATGCAAGTGGGAAATTTTATTGTTGATACTTCTGATATTGAGGTGAGCTATCAGGAGGGAGTTAGGTGCTTTAACTAATGTGGAATACATTGGTAAAGTTACATTATCTAGGTTATTGGTATTGTTGTAGTTGGGGCCAGGGTTTGGATGAATATCTCCACCCGTAAGGAGGTGGGATTGGTGATGTTGTTGGATATTAAACATTTTATGGAAATTATTAAGACTTTTTTTGGAAGTGAAGTATGTCACGTGTGTTGCTCTGTGATATTTTGGGAGTATATAGTTAGAAGTAGAGGCTATGTTACTGTGAGTAAGGGTGTTGATACAAGCAGATGGTAGAGTTTGTTGGAAATGAGGGTTTTGTTTAAATAGAGTACGATTTTCAAAGAAGGTGAGAGAATAAGGTATGGTTATAGAGGCTATTGTGCTAGTTAAGAGTAGCATATATGTAAGAATAGTTCTTTGTGTTGTGGCCATGGTAAAGATTAGATATTAGATGAGAGTAAGTAGTGTGAGGAGATAAGGTAGAAAAATAAAGGAGGATGTTAGTAGAGAATGGGGAGGGTTTATCGTATAAGATAAGAGAAATTAATTGAGGTTGAGAAGGAGTAAGAATGGGAGGTAGTTAGTGCAGAGGATGGAATTAGGATGGGTAATAGGGGTGTGGTTTAGATGATTGGTGATTAGTACTATTAGGTCAGAATTGAGATAGGGGAGTGGCCTTGTGATTGGGAGCTTTGTGATTGGTTGGGAAGTAAAGGGGAGTGTTCAGTGAAGTATAAGTGTAGGAGTAGTGGGGGTAAATAAATAAATAAAATGTGATATAACAGAAGTAAACAAGATCTATTATTGTGCAGCTAAATTAATAACAGATAAAATTCTACCACAAGAATACTGGGTAATGAAGGAACGGAAGAGGAGGAATCAAACACCATCATAGAAGTACTGAACATAGAAAACTATAAAGAAATTAAGACAAGAAGTGTCACTGTTAGAAGAGTATAGAAGAGGGAACAGATCGTGATAAAAGCAATTTGCAGTATTATAACGGATCAGGCTCTGTCTTGCACTATTGCAAATAATAAACTAAAAATCTCAGCACAGGCAGAAAAAAAACGTAGAAGATACACAGATAAATATAAATGAAAAGTACAAAATAAGCAATTTATTGATGACCCCAAAAAGTTCTATAGAGAATTGGAAACAAGGCAAAAGGAATTGAAAGACCACTCAAAAATGAAGAAATAGATACATTTTGGAGAAATATCTATAAAGATCCTGTGGAACGTAACAAAGATGCTAAATGGATAGAAGAAGTTAAAGAAAGAATAATAAGTTCAAATGTACAGGATATGAAATGGGATGAAGTAATGGACAGAGAGACTGAAACAGAGTTAAGAAAAGCCTCCAACTGGAAAATCCCATGCCCAGATACAGTACTTAACCTCTGGCTAAAAGTATTAACATCTTTGCATGAAGATTTAGCCATGGGTAAGAACTATTTATATGTACACCCCGAAGAGACACCAGCCTGGCTAGCAACAATAAAAACAATGCTCCTACTTAAGAGTGAACCTGCAAGTTATCCTAAAACTATAGACCCATAACTTGCCTTCCAATGACGTATAAACTATAACTGATGCCAGCATGGTTTATATTCATTTAGAAGAAAATTTAATTATGGCAATAGAAAAAAGGGTAATAAAAGAAAGTCATATGGAACAAAGGATCATTTGTTACTAAATAAAGTCATAATGGAGAACTATAAAAAGGGGTAAGAATCTAAGCATGGCACGGACTGACTTACAAAAAAAAGCATTTGACAGTATCCCACATTCATGGATAAAAGAATGCTTAAATGTATAAGATACTCCCTATATTAATCAATTATTTTACAGTGACCATGAAAGAGTGGCAGACCACTTTGCAATTAAGCCATGATAAAGGACAAATTATTATTCCGGGGATAAAAATTCAAAGGGGGATATTCCAGGGTGACTCCCTTTCATTGCTGTTATTCTGCCTTGCTGTTAACCCATTAAGCTGTCTACTTAACAGATTAGGCCATGGCTATAATTTGTCTCTTAGAAAACAACAAAGTGTAAAGACTTCTCATTTTTCTTTGTCAATGATTTAAAACTGTATAGCTCATCAGATGAGGAACTGAACACACACCGGCAAGTAGACAAAACATTTTCAGATGATATAAAAATGTAATTTGGTTTTTATAAATGTGCAAAAGCAACCTTTAAAGCATGAAAGCTGCAGCACCAGGAAAACATCAGTTTGGGACAAGAATGTGATATAAAAATACTTGAACAAGAGGGAGTGTGTAAATATTTGGGAACTGATGCAGGATCAACAATAAAGCATGAACAAATGAGAATACAACTTAGTAAGGAATATTTTACAAAACTTAAATTAATTCTGAAAACAGCGTTGCATCTGGGAACAAAATTCAAGCTATAAACCAATTTGCTCCTCCTGTCCTAACTTGTGGTTTTGGAGTGATTGACTGGCCCCAAAAGGTGTTGGATAGATTAGATAGGAAAACAAGAAGGCTGCTTCATGTTCACCAAATAATTTATAAAAATCAGTGCATACCAAGATTATATATCTCCCACTGTGAAGGATATAGGGGCCTCCTTGAAACTGATTATATGTATAGGTCTTCAGTCTTGGGACTGCACACATCTGCTGACCTCACAAGTCGCAAACATAGTTAAAGTTTTGAAACATAAGGAGAATAAATCTAAGATGACTTCCCTGCTTAGTCTAGCAGAAGCATATCGGCATCAAGCGGGAATAGAAATCAGACCAGAAGTAGATAAAAATTAGGCAGCAACTCAATTTGCCAAAAAACAAAAGAAAAACTATAAGGTGAAGTGTCAGATGAGAAGGCAAGAAATGTGGAAAATACATAAATATAGTTGCAAGTATAAGAAACTTCTGGAAGAATCTCATGTTGATCAGGAATGAACGCAGGAGTTGTTAAGGAGAGGTGAATTCAAACCAAAAGATGAAAGGTTAATATTGGCAGCCCAAGATAGTGGGCTATGTACACATTGGTTTACAAAGTCCATTGAATATGTGGGAGAAACAGACAAATGTAGGTTTTATAAAACAGAAGTGGAAACAGTCGCACACCTTGTTGCAGGTTGTGACATACTAATAGCAGAAGAACTATATACTGAAAGGCATAATGATAATGTAGCAAGACTGTTGCAGTGGGAATTGTGCAAACATTATGGTGCTGAAGTGGCTGAAAAACACTGGAAACATGAGCCACAAAGCATCATAGAAAATGATGAAGTCTACATCACATGGGATCACCATTACCAACAGTTCAAAAAGTAGTTTCAAGAAAACCAGATGTAGTGGTCCATGAAAAGAAGACAAAAGTAGCATTGATCATTGAAATTGCCACACCTAGTGACTACAGTGTCTTGCGTACAGAGAAGGATTTGCAGGCAGAAATGAGAGCAATGTGGAAGAAAGATACCCAGAGAGTTGCAATAGTAGTAGGCGCAACTGCTCTCATAAAATAGAATCTACAGTCATATTTAGAAACGCTACCAAGACATGTAATTCCATACGAATTGCAGGAGAAGGAATTACTGGGCACATTATGGGTGCTGCAAAGAGCACTACTGTCTGACATCAAAGATGGAAACAATACTAATTTCATGAGCTTTAATTATATTTTGACTTAGAAATGGAGTCCATTCCCATGATGATATTAGAAACCCAAAAGACATGGAGAAATTAAAAAGCAATTAGCCATGATTTGATAATGGGTTTTCTTAACAGTATGTGGACTGAGGAGGAGCTCTGGGTCTTTATCCTGTCTAACAAGCCTGGCAGTAATATTCTATTTTATAAATACAGACACACTGCCACTTTTAATGCATTTATCTAGTATGGTGGGCATGTACACAATGCAGGTGTTGAAACCCTGAACTTTTGGGTGCTTTCAAAGGTCTTGAACCAGGTCTCCATGACAATGCATATAGGGGTGCATTTTAGGGTATGCAGTACTTGTAGAGAATGAAGTATTTCTGGACACTCCGCACATTAAGAAGTAATACCTTCATGTCATTCAAATTTTGTTTTGGTAAGTTCAAAGCTTTTGAAGACTAAAATTTCCTAAAAAAAGGCACTACATGAAAGACATGATTTGAGTCAATTTAAGAAAGCCTTGTGGAGATAGATGACATATATGCTTATAAAAGAAGTTAGGACTTTCTGTCACCTCTTCCTAGACTGATATATATTGGACCCTATTTGAATGACACTAGAAGCTAAGCCAAGAATTAAAGTCAGTAATCTGTTGTTTGTATTGTGGCATCTCTCTTGGTACTGGTAAAATACTGCTTATGGCTAAGCTCATACCTACTTCAGACAAATATGTGAGAGCTCCATCATCTCTTGGGAGGTACATCTCAAGTTGTTTACTCCTACATGTTCTGTGGCTGTATGATATAGGTTCATAGGTTTATAGGTTCATAGTAGGCTATCTGCCCTAGGGCATTTATAAGCCTAGCCAGAGTGTGTTTGGCTTTCGCCACCCATTTTAAATTAATTTTGCTATGCCCTTTTTCGAGGTTAGTATACTGTGCCTCTGTCTAACAGTGACACAGAAGTGATACCTGGGGTAAACCTATGATCTCCCATCCACTCATCAAGATTCCTCTTGAAGAGAGTCAATGAGGGACTCTGCCTAACCTGGACTGGGATTTTATTCCAGAGTGAAGGGAGCCTCTGGGTTATGAATCTGTCCCTCCAGCATGTCCTATTTATTTCAGTGCCGAGGTTCAAGTCTCTCAAGCGTGTAGCTCGATGGGATTTGGTTTTTTTGAGGTGCAGCATGTCCATTAATTCCGGGTTGGACATGGCCCTTATACGTCAGGCACAGATTGCCTCTGAGCAGGCGGTATGCCACTGAGTAGAGCTGGAGTTTCTTTAACCGGGCAGCATATCACATCTGTTTGAGCCCTTTGATCCTCTTGGTGAGGTACTTTTGGGGTCTTTCCAGTTGCTGCAGGTGTCTGGTAAGGTACATTCCTAAAGGGGCATTGTACTCAATTATGGGCCTGATGAGGGATGAGTAAAGAGGCACGATGACCTCCCCTGATCTAGATGTGAATCCCTTCATGATTAGGTGGGCTATATAAAATGTTTTTATAACCACTTTGGCCACGTGGTTGTCAAATGAGAGACTGCTATCAACTTGGGTCCCCAGGTCCCTAATTACTTCTTCTGTACTTAATGGATTACCACTTATGTGGTAATTTGTGGGCACTTTGTTTTTGCCAAAAAGGATGACTATACACTTTCTGGCATTTAGCTTGAGGCCATGGCTCTGGCACCAGTTGTCTGTTTCTATGAGGCCCTTTTGGAGGATGCTTGTGTCGGCTGGAGAGTCAATTATGGCACCCAGTTTGCAGTCATTTGTGAACTTGGTCAGCCACAGTCCTTCCGTGTTGGCCTGTACCTCCGAGAAATATATACCGAACAAGAGAGGTCCCAGGACTGAGCCTTGTGGGAGACCACTTGTAACTGGTTTGGAGTCTGACATGGCTCCAGCAATTCTAACCATGTGTGTTCTGTCCTTGAGCCAGGTTGCAACCCATCTAGTGACATAGGGGTTTATATTTAAGCTTCTGAGCTTATCTATAATGCCCGAGTGGGGTATTGTATCGATGGCTTTTGCGAGGTCCAGGTAGGCTGTGTGGACCACCTTCCCCTCGTCAATGGCCTTGGTGACTGTTTCAAAGAAACTGACCAGGTTTAAGAGGCAGGATATGCCCTTAACAAAGCCGAACTAGGTAGGATCCAGTGTCTGTAGGTCCCCAATATCTTTATTTATGAGGTCCATGATGATCCTTTCCATAGCTTTGCAGACCAAGCTAGTCAGGCTTATGGGGCGATAGTTTCCAGGATCCGTTGAGGCACCACCTTTGTGGAGAGGGACCACTGTTGCTGTACGCCACTCTTTGGGTACATATCCTGTAGTAAGGCTGAGACTGAACAGTAGTTTTATGTTTGGGTTTAGCTCTTCTTGGAGTTCATGTAGGACACAGCCCGGGACACCGTCTGGTCCAATTGATGCTGTGCTTTTTGCTTTGGAGAGGGCGGCTCTTACCTGAGCATCTGAAATGTCAAGGGGGCAGCACTCTGCTGGGACAGATATTTGCCCTTTTGGTGGGGAGGGGGGGGAGAAGTTTGTGCTGAACCTGTCAGCTAGGATGTTGGCAATGTCTGTGGGTTCGATGTATTTTTTGTCATTTTGGAGTAATTATGAGCATATCTGGGAATTCCCACCCAGGTTCCTAACATAACTAAAGAAAGCCTTGTGATTATTCTTAGTGTCCTGTGCAATTTTTGTCTCGAAGCTGGCCTTAGACAATTTTATGAGTGCCCGTAGTTTTTTGCTAATACTGATCAGAGATGCCTTCCCTTTTTGGGATTTTACTCTATCATGTAGTAGCTTCCTCCTTCTATTGTATAGTTTGTTTATGGCTGGGGTCCATCAGACAGGACGCCTGCCTTTGGAGGATTGGGTCTTGGTTTTATTTGGGATTGCATGATCCATGCATTCCTGAAGGTGTTCATAGAATGTGTTTATAAAGGATTCTGCGGTCTGGGCCGTATTTTCCAAAGGCTCGGGGGCTTTGAAGGATTCCACCTTGGTTTTGAGGAGTGTGAAATTTGCTTTAGAGAGGTTTTTCACTGTGGTTTTCTGGGCAGGGGTTGGGGTCGGGATGTGAATATCCAGTGAGATTATTTTAGGGTCTGATCTTACCACTGAGGGTTACACTTCTGGTCTGGAGCATAGAGTCCCCATGTTGGTGATGATCAGGTCCAGTATGTTTTCCCCTCTTGTGGGAGTGGTAACAAGTTGTTCCATAGCATTTGAGTTTATAAATTCTAGGAACCTTTGGGCTAGCATGTTGGAGCTAGAGTAATGTTCCCAGTCTATGTTTGAGTAGTTGAAGTCGCCCAATATAATGGTGTTTGGAAAGACCTTCATATTTTCCAGTGTTCTCAGGAAGGCCAAGTGGGGTTCCTGGGTTTGGGAGGGTGGTCTGTAGCAGGCTATAAACTGGAAGGCAGTTTTACCCACTGTTAGTTGCACATGGATAGTCTCTGATGCTTCGTGCTGTGCCACCAACCTGGAGGTGTGGGTATCTTTGACGAATATTGATACTCCCCCTCCTTTTGTGGTTTGGTCCAAGTTTTGGGGCCGAAAAGCATGGTATGAGGTATAACCTGGTAGTGCTGGGATGTTCTCGGGAGCCTTGAACAAGGTTTCGGTTACTGCACAGATTTCTATGTTCTCCATGCTAAGGAGAGTTTCGAGTGTGTGCATCTTGAGGTTTAGACTTCTGGCGGTGAGTAGCATTACTCTTAGTTTCTTATCCCTTGTGATACCTATGGAGGTGCATTTGTCTTTTGAGCCTTGCCTAAAAAAGGCACTATGGGGGAAGCAAGACCCTTTGCCAATATCCGAAAGCCCAGGGGTGACAGGTGCAAGCCGTCCCTAGCGAAGCATTGTGGCTTGTCGAGCATGTCATCCCAGGCTGATAGGCATTGGATCCCCTTTGAATGACACCAATACTTAAGCCAATTGTTGAAATTGATCATCTTGTCTTCATATTGTGGCATCATTCTTGGTGAGGGTAAGATGCTACTCAAGGTCAGGCTCATACCGGCCTTGGCTACATGCTCAGAGAGCTCATCTATGTCTCTTTTCATGTAGTCCAGGAAGGTACGTCTCAGGTCATTCACACCAGCATGGACAATGACCAAGTCATATTTGTACTGGCCTTAGAGTGACCTGAGTGCTTGTGTTATGTGGCGGATCCTAGTGCCCGACAGGCAGCTCACCATGACCTTCTCCTTGTTCAGCCTGGTGAGCGGGACGTCAATGTGTGCCTGATGATAGAGTCACCTATTACAAGTGTATCAGGTGTGTTGTTTAGCCTTAAGGGCTGTGATTGTTCGGCACACTGGCTTTGTGAGCTATGTGTTGCACGTGCTTTGTTTTGGGGTAGCAGTTGCTTGGGTGTCTGCTTTGGCGGTCTCTGCTGCTTAGGCAGATTTTTATTTAGAGCCTCCGAGTATGTTTTTGTGTGTTTATGTGTTTGGTTTGCTGTCGTGGTAAGTCTATGTGAGACTGGAATTGTAGTGAGTGTGGTTTCCTTCTCCTCCTGACTGGTTACGCCAGTACTGAGTTGAGAGAGCTTAGCCTCCAGTTTGGCTATATGGTTGCATCTCTCACATGTGTTGGAATTTGTTGGGAGGAGGAGAGGGTTGTCTGTGTACATGAGACAGTTGTAACATTGCCTCAAGATTCCCAGATTCACCAGCTGGACCAGAGAGGAGATTGACAACTGACCTTTGGACATGCTAGAATAGTATTGGGAATTCCTTTATAATTGAAAAAAGGGCCAATGGGGAACAAGGTACTCAAGGGGAGTTTGTGAGGGTGTAGTGCTTTTAATTTTTTAGTGCTGACTTATATAATTGCTTTAGTGAGCAAGTGCCAGGTAACTTAAATGCAATGTGTTACAGGTAACTTAAAACGACAAACAGTAACTTTCTTTCAAGGAAAACAGGTAGATTCTTACAAACAATGAAAAATAAAAGGCAGCTGTTGCAAGACAAAAGCAACGCTTGGTAGGTGGCCAATCCTTTATAAGCAAAAAACTCCAAATCCAGAAAAATACAGACAATATTCATCCAAGATAAAACAGTGCAAGCAAACACAGCAGTATTAAGCACTTTCGTCTGGTAGATGACTTCCTCAGAATACATTCAGGTATTCTGAGGAAGTCATCATCCAGACGAAAGCGCTTAATACTGCTGTGTTTGCTTGCACTGTTTTATCTTGGATGAATATTGTCTGTATTTTTCTGGATTTGGAGTTTTCTGCTTATAAAGGATTTGCCACCTACCAACCGTCGCTTTTGTCTTGCAACAGCTGCCTTTTATTTTTTTTAACTTTCTTTCAAGTGAAACAAGGAAATATGTACAGTAAGCAATGCAGATATCAATAGGGATCCACAGAAGTGCTGAAAAGCCACGTTTTAGGTGGAATTAGCGTTTCAGGGAAATAACAAGCAAACAAACAACAAGCATACAAACAAATCCAGATTCAGCAGGCCTGGATCAAGTCTCTGCTACAGCAAGCAAGGTGTACCAATTTCAGTAAGAAACAGTTCAAATATGCAGGCACTATAAGCCTTTAACCAGAAATTCCCAGCTCAGTAGGGCAGAGTCCAGCCTCTCCTCCCACGAGAGTGCAGACCCCGAACCTTCTTAATGTAAATTAACTGGCCTGAAGCCCAAGTGCTTAAACCAGAACTAATACACTTTTAGAATAACAGACACTGAGCCCTCAATCAGCAGTTCCCAACTTAGAAGGATGTAAACTACCTGTCCTGCCACCACAGTGCAGGCCACAAACCTTCCTAATGTAAAATAACTGGTCTGAAGCCCAAGTGCTTAATCCAAAAGATTTAGAATGATAGCTACACTTTAATCAAGTTACTACCAAGCAGTAATAAATACAATTGAATACTTTATAGAATGCCTGAATTAGTGCTCAAGTTATACAAACAAAGCTAGACTCAGCAGGCCTGGATCTAGTCTATGCTACAGCAAACAAGGTGTGCCAATTTCAGTAAGAAGCAGTTCAAATATGCAGGCACTATAAGCCTTTAACCAGAAATTCCCAGCTCAGAAGGGCAGAGTCCAGCCTCTCCTCCCACAAGAGTGCAGACCACAAACCCTCTTAATGTAAAATAACTGGCCTGAAGCCCAAGTGCTTAAACCAGAATTAATACACTTTTAGAATAACAGACACTGAGCCCTCAATCAGCAGTTCCCAACTTAGAAGGATGTAAGCTACCTGTTCTGCCACTACAGTGCAGACCACAAACCTTCTTAATGTAAAACAACTGGTTTGAAGCCCAAGTGCTTAAACTAAAAGGCTTAGAATGAATTACACCAAGCAGTAATAAATACAACTGAGTACTATTAAGATGACGCAAAAGAAAAAAAAATAGGAAGAAACACAAATACAGTAAAAGCAGATAAATGTTTTTTTTTTTTTTTTGAGTGAGCAAATGAGATGGGCCCAGGAGTTACAGGACAGAAACAAGTGCAAATGCAGGCCTTCAGATCAGAAAGTTGAGAGAGATGGAAGACCGCCCAAATGGCCAATAACTACTAATTCTGGGCCAAAACCACTCCTTATGTGGTAGACAGGTTACCTAATGCTTACCACTCCCACTGATAAGCTAGAAGGCTTCCCTCCAACACAGAAAGGCTTGGGGGGCTCAGAAGCTTACAAACAGTCCTGGATACAGCAAATCTGTATCTGGAACACTAATTACAGGAAAGGTAGGAAACAGGCTTACAATTTTTTTTTTTTTTTTTTAAGAGAAAAGAAGCAGAAACAGTAGTAAAAACAATTCACATGCAGTGCAAGCTGGTACACTTGAGTATGTAGCAATATTAGTCCACACACAGTTTGAAAAAATGTAATTAAATTAAAAAGGACTAAAAGCAAGTGCAGAAAGGGTTTATTAGGTAGAATGCGGTAAAGAGATGTGACTGGGGGAGTGTCCTAGATCAAATCTACAGTGGGGCGGGCACTGCAAAAGCCACCAAATTTAAACTACAACCAAGAACAGGGGGGGGTGGGAAAGACAGTTTCAACAGAGATGTGAGGAATCACAGTGCAAATTTATAAAACCAGAAAAATATATACTGATCTCTGTATATTTGCAGAAAAGTAAGACAACAGATATCTAAGCAACAATTTAGCTCTATAATACAGAATAATACAGAAAAATATACTCAGCTCTATTTATTTGCAGATAGTCTTGTAAGGCTCTCTCTCAGTGCACAGGTTCCAATTTAAATGCAGGCTATTATGTATTTGTGGTGCAAGGACATGCATACATGCATGATGTGGTGAATCCAAACACCTGATAGGCAACTAGCCATGACCATCTCCTCAGTGAGCATGGTGAGTGATGCATCATGTGTCTTACTATGGAGTCAGCTATGTCTAGGATGTTGGATTGTGTGGAGGTTTGCCTTATGGGCGTTTGAGATGAGAAACTGTGAGTTGCAGATCCATGCTTCATGGTGGGTATTACCAGAGTTGATTGCTTGTGAGATTGAGGGTTTTTGTTTCTTAGGTTACATTTAGAAGGCCTTCGTGGTTTACATAGGTTACTTTTAGGATGCTCAATATATGTAGGCCTATGTGTTTTTGTCTGTATTGTGTGTTGTATTTTGTGTAACCAACAGTGATATCGTATGTTACTGTATTCCCTTCTCCCTTGTCAAAGTCTTTTATTATTTTAAAAAAACAATAAAGATGTCATTATGAAATCATACATTATCTTTAGTCACCTGACATAAATCCCAAAACAGTAATGCTACACTGATACTGATCTTTCTTATATCTACTATAACAGAGTTACCTGTTGTAGTTGCTATGCAGTTTACAAGGGAAAATCCTGAAATATATCCTTGGCTGACAGTTAAATCTGATATTGTTGTTAATGCATCTCCATCCAGCCCCTTCAGGAAACACCTGTAAACAAAATAAACATAAACAGGTGTTTTTCACATTTGCTGAAAAAGTGAAAAGATTAATAAAACAGTTACATTTTGCATGAAATTCATTTTGCTTCTCTCATCTATTAAAGGTTTATCGAACACTATGCAGTGCTGCTCTTTCAGATTTGTGCCAGAAATGCCAGGTCCTTATATGAACTGAAATGCATAAAAGCACACAAGTGGCAAATGGGTAAAAATGGCAAGACTTGTATAATTGTGGGGTACTTCTCTTTCAGCCCATTGCAATGTGATGCTATACTATATATCTTGGCATTTCTAGGATAAGGAATCTTGTAAAAAAATAGAACATCGGGTAAGAAAAAACACAAATAAAATATCTCATAGAGACTGGCAGTTTATGCAAAAGAAAATACTGCAGTAGTGATAGTGCAAAGGTGTCAGTGGTTCAAGAAGAAACATGCCTTTCTTGCAGGTAGAAGTATAGAAGGTTGTGAGTTCTATTATCACACCACACATTTCAGTTTGTGTGACGGCATCAGTGCTAACATGTGAAGGACATAATATAATGAATAATGATCCTGCAGGTATGTTAAATCCATGGCCTATGTGTCTGTGTTAGAGGGATGTAAAATAAAGTCTAAAAAATGCATTTACATATTGAATAGCATGGATATTTTCATTACATAATGAATACAACAAGATATACAAAAAACTAAATTTCTTTAAAATTTTTACAAGGGTTGCATTAAAAATTGAAACATATCAGATCTTGTAATGGTTCTGAAAGGAGCAATCAGTTCCCCTGCTCATTCCTAAGACATTTTAATGAAATTAAGTAGAACTTGTACTTCAGTACATGTTTCAGAAACAGTCTGCTTACTTGGTATTAAAATTATGGAAAACTACAGACTGCAAAAAGGTGAAATGTGGGATTAAGATTAACATGATGGGAACACTAGCCAGTCAGAGGCTACTCTTAAAGAAAGTTGGGGATCTGCAGAATCTAGTGATTCCTTGAGATAACGTGAAAAATATTGATAGAAATTCAAACAATTAGCATGAAATTGGATACTTATATTGAAAAAGTTAAATGCAAGTGATTTGTTAATTGCTGAGCTACTGGATAATGTTACTAATTACAGCAGAAAAATATTGCATTGATATAGTCTGGCAGTTAGCACATCGGGACTAAAATTATAAACTGTTAACTTATGTGGTACAAGTTTTGATTCTACCAGCCATCCTTTACCTTTGGTGTGACATTGATCAAGTCACTTAACCAGAGAGTACTTTAGGCAATTGAGAATTTAGCTTAATGGTCTCCTGTTCCACCTCCCTTGTAACTACTTATGAATGCCCAATGTGTCAGTCTAGAGGCAAAGGTAAGTCTGTTAAAGGATAAGACAATTCATAAAGAGGGAAAGGCTAAAAATAAAAATATATGAGCAATTTGAGTCCAAGGTAAAGTAGACTGGCATTTGTGAAGGAAAAGCTAGTTTCACTGGCAGTTTAGTCAGATCAGCATTGAGGGAACACATTAGATTTGGATTTTTTTCATATGGCAGTAGACGCAGACAGAAAGACATTTTAATCATCTGCATGCCATGAGATATTTGTATTCAATGAATAATACTCGGTCCTCTCTGGAGACCCAAGTCAAACATACATGACAGGAGAGAAAAGATTTTGTTTAAAGAATCACTCCCAGCAAACACATAAAAACAAGGTCAATATGTGCAGCTACATGTGTATGTTGGCTAAGAGAACTACATTTTAGGATGATGTACCTTGCTGCTTTCAGAATTTTAATTCCATGAGGTGTTTAAACTTTTCTGAATTTACAAGAAACTTTAAAATGTATCTAAAACATGGGCTAGAATTAACACATTCTATTAGTTAGCATGGGCCCACATAGTTGAACATGGAAGCAGTCTCCTGGAATACAAAGGACTTCATGGAAGTTATATCTGTGTCCAAAACCACAAAGGAGCCAGTGAGCTAACAGCACTTCCATAGTGTAAGATACGTAGTGTTATAAATGCAAATGGCTACCTTGGCACCATGGAAACAAATTCAGAGGAAACAAAACACATTGTTATTGGTTGTTTTATCATTCTTCTTTCTGGCATACTTGATTTGACTAAATCACCTGATGTTACACGGATGCAATATATAAGTAATACATCTGTAAAGAACATGGATAATTCTATTAAATTGCTGTTTTTGTGCTCATCTTCAAACTGAACTGTTTAATAAACTGTCAGTAATGAGAATACTGTCTTCATAACCCCTTGTAGTTTGAATTGTTTATTTGGCAGTTTGTACAGAACACTGAAGCCCTGATTCCTATGCCAATGGTACAATGTTTGAATCTTTCCACCTTTATTTGCATGCACTATAACCCTGAGAAATTCTCTTAATCAAACAGTGTTTTGGAGCAACTTTGAATTTAGGTTCATCTATTTTGTAGAGACACCCCGGTGTTTCTCAATATTTTATTCCATTCCTCCTAAAATTGGAAATCATTTTGAGAATTTCTAAGATGCTAGTACCACCGTTAAAAATGTTTCAGTAATTTGGGGCCTTTTTGTTAGTTATTTTTTACTTTGCTCCAAATTCTGTTGGTAAAAGGTGAGAGCTCTCTTCATGCCTAGCAACCACCTATGAACCTATCTCAATGAAACTGCTGATGGTCATAAATGAGTCACTTTAAAATGCCTGCAGCAGGAATGGGACAAAGAGGTAATGTAATAATACAGATCATTGTGGAAACATTTGCTCAATTGTGAGTTGTGGAGCCAGATTGACAGATTGGGTGAAGGAGCCACCATAAATGTGATACATTTTAGTTGCTTCAGGTTCAGCTCTTATAAGTAATTTTGGAAATAGGCATTCCCTTTGGATTCACAACACCTTTTGATGGGATATATAAAATAATTCATTCTTGTCAAGTGGCCATAAAGTGGAATTTCATTTGGCCACTACCACCAAGAAAAGATTATTGTTTCTGGACTGGACAATAACACTTTTCTCATTTCCAGATTGTACTCTCAAGATATGTGATAATGAAGATTAATAGTACTGTTGAACTAAAGAGAATTTCAGAGTACTATCATGAGTACAAATTGGTATTTTACTGTAAAATACGTATTCCATTCCTCTTTCCCATATGTAATTTCCTCACAATGGCTTCTGTCACCCTTGCCACCCCCCCCCCCATTGATCCTTTTTATTTTTCATTTTTTTATTTAACAATAAAAAAGAACACATAAATCAATATTATAGGATTGTAGGGGGTTACTAGGCTATTGGCCTTGAGGCCCTTATAAGCATTGCCAAGAGTTTAGCCCATGTTTAGACAAATCAGCACCCAATGCCAGGGGGTATATTTTCAGTTTCCCATCCATTTATCCAGGTTGCACTTAAAAAGGGGTAAAGAGGTAATCTGCTTGATGTGGAGAGGGAGTCTATTCCATAGATGGGTGAGTCTCTGGGACACAAATCTGTCTCACCATCAAGTCTTGTTGATGTCACAGACCAGGTTGAGGCCACACATGTGGGTTACGTGAGTGGAGCTTGACTTGCGGATATGCAGCAGTCCCATCAAGGTGGGGTCCATGATTGCCTTGTATGCCAGACAGAGGTCACCTCTGAGGAGTCTGTATGAAACTGAGTAGAGGGATAGGGCTTTTAGCCTATCTGTATATGGTAGATGTTTGAGGCGCTGGATTCTCCTGGTAAGGAACCTCTGTGGTCTCTCCAGCTGATGCATGTGCTTTGTGAGGTACATGCTGAAAGGGGTGTTGTACTCAATAATGGGCCTTATAAGAGATATACAGGGATGTTATGACCTCCTTGTCTCTGGATAAGATACCCTTACTTATGAGGTGGGTCATGTAGAATGCTTTCCATATAACTGAAGCAACATTGTGGTCAAAAGTCAGGTTGCTATCAACCTGGGTGCCTAAATCCCTCATGACTGATTGCGTGCTTAGGAAATTGTTATTAATGTGATAACTTTTGGGGACATCACTCTTCCCAAAGGGGATGATGATGCATTGTTTGGTATTCAGCTTGAAGCCATGTTTCTGGCACCGGTCATTTGTCTGAGTGAGACCCTCTTGCAGGATGTCCACATCACTAGGGGAATTGATGACAGCACCCAGCTTTCTGTCATCTGCAAACCTAGTTAGCCATAGCCCACTGGCTTTGGCCTGCACCTCATAAATGTATATCCCAAATGAGTGGGAGGTTGGCATAATGGTTACGGTGTTTGCCTTACAGACACAAGGTACGGGGTTTGATTCTCACAGGGTACAATTGGATAGGCTTAAAAAAATGGCCTACAAGGGCAGTTAGCCTAGTACTAATCTATGAACCTATCTATAACAGAGGCCCTAAGATTTAACAATGGGGTACTCTGCTTGTTACAGGTCTACTGCTTGAGGTGGCTTCCCCTACTTTGAGTATGTAGGTTCTATCAGTGAGCCAGGTTGCTACCCATCTGGTAACTTATGTATTGATGCCTAGTTGAGATAATTTATCTATTATGCCCAAGTGGGGAATAGTGTCAATGGCTTTGGCAAGGTCAAGATAGGCGGTATGCACCGTCTTCCCCTTATCCATGGCTTTGGTGACTGTCTCAAAGAAGTCAAACAAATTTAGCAGACATGAACTCCCCTTGATGAAGCCAAACTTTGTGGGATCAAGTGTTTGGAGGCTGCCAATGTCTTTTTTAATGAGGTCCATGATAATCCATTCCATATCCTTGCAGATCAGGCTAGGTAGGCTATAATTTCCTGGATCGGTGGATGCTCCACCTTTGTGTAAAGTGATAATGTTGGTTGTCCTGCACTCAGCTGAGATGACACCAGTACTCAGGCTTTGGTTGAATAGGGTGCCTAATAGTGCTGCAAGTTCCTGCCTGAGTTCACGTAGGATGCAGCCTGAGATGGTATTGAGTCCCATGGAGGCTGTATTTTTTGCCTTTGAGAGAGAGCAGTGATGACCTGTTCGCTATATATAAGGGGAAGGGTGCAGGTACTGGGGATGTCCTGATTTATTGATGGGGGCTACAGAGGGGTAAAGTTTTCACTGAATCTGTCAGTCGGCAAGTTTGCTATATCTACAGCATTTGTATATATGGTGTCCTTGACCACCAGTTCTGAACAGATCTAGGTGCTTCCTTTGAGATTGCAGACATATGTGAAGAAGGCCTTAAGATTGTCTCTAGTAGATGTGGCCAATTTAGACTCAAAGTTTTCTTTGTAGGATTTCACTAGTGCTCTTATTTGCTTGCTCAGGCTAAGGAGACATTGCTTCCAATTGGGAACCTGCCCCTTCTTGGTCTTGGACAGTATTTTTTTCCTTTTGTTATAGAGTTTATTTATTGCAGATGTCCACCAGACAGGTTTACTCTTCCTTGTGGAGGATGATTTAGTCTTGTTGGGTATTCCTGATTCCATGAATCTATATAAATGCTCGTATAGTGTTTTGGTGTAGTTTTGGATATTGGTGCCAGTTCCTACAGAGGGGCAGGGGGCTGTGAAGCTATTTATACCATCCCTCAGGAGGCTGCAATCAGCTTTGGAAAAGCTTTTATGTTTGATCCTAGCTAGAGGGGAGGATAGGGGAGATGGTGACTTTGAAAGTGACCTCTTTGTGGTCGGATCTTACCAGGAGTGATACCATAGGGATGCTGCAGTCGTTACTCATGTTGATTAATACCAAGTCCAAGATATTATCACTTCTTGTGGGGGTATTGACTAGTTGTTCTAAGGCATTTGCATTGACAAAATCAAGGAATCTCTGGGCATTTGTGTTCCGGCATGAGTAGTTCTTCCAATCTATGTTTGGGAAGTTAAAGTCACCCAGGATCAGGGTAAAGAGTTGAATCTTGATAGATATGAACAGGTCCAAATAGGCAGATTGGGCATTTTGAGTCAGATTTGGGGGCCAGTAGCTAGCTATGATTTGAATAGAGGTCTTGTCAATAGTTAACTGCATCTGGAGTGTCTCCTGTGCATCATACTGTTTGACCAGCCTGAAGGTGTGCATGTCTTTAATGTATATTGAAAATCCAACTCTTTTGTCTTTACTGCCTATGGTTTGGTGTCTGAATGTATGATAGGATGAGTAACCAGGTAAGGCTGGGATGCTCTCTGCAGCTTTGAACCAGGTTTCTGTGACTGCACAGATGTCAGCATTTTCCAGGGTTAGGAATGCTTGCAATGAGTGCAGTTATCATGTTTAGACTCCTAGCATTTAGCAGCATGACCTTTAATTTGTGTTTTGTTGAAATTTTTAAGTTGGTAGTTTTAACCTCATTGCTTTTCCTAAAAAAAGGCACTATATGGGAGGCAAGAGCCTTTGCCAGAAGCCTGAAGCCCACGTGAGACAGATGCAGGCCATCTCTGGCAAAACATTGTGGTCTGTCGATCATATCTTCCCAGGCTGTCAGGTACTGGATCCCCATATATAATATATATGAAAAAAGATAAATTAAGTAAAAATTATAACTGCACTTCACTTACAAATCAAGACACAGATGACTATAAGAGTATATCCCCAACAGTAACAGAAACTTCTGCCAACAGGCAGTCTTTGAATTCTTGTTTATAGATCTTAATGAAAACAAATATGAATTTCTTTTTGGCATACAACTGTAGCTAAATTTACAAAGTCTTTAAAATTTGGAGCAGACTCACTTTTCCAGTTTATAATAATCGTATGTGCAAGTGCAAGTAACATCCACATATGAGAATATTGTTCTTTCTAAATACATGTTGGAATTGGAAAATTAGCAAATATCAGAGAGTCAGAGATTTCACATCTATCTGACCACATACCTTTCAGAAAGTGTTTGAACTACTCCCAGTACATTTATATTTTACAACAAAGAAATATTTCACACCAGTAAACTCTTAAAGAATTTTTACATATATTTATTTAGTTTTGACAATTTATAAGGATTAAAGAAAACCTTATATAAATTCTTACATGCAAAAATTCTCTAAAAAGCACTAGCACAGGTAAATCTAACTGAGGTCAAAATTAGATCCTTACATTTTTTTCAATTTCAACATCAATTAAATTATATTGAGTATTGTAATACCAATATGTATTTTTAAATGTGCCCCTGGATTTAGAAAACTTCCGTGCAAGACTAGCTTAGTCCTGCATGGAAGCGATCGTTTAGGAGCATGACGGCAGCGCACCATGCATATTAATAAGGTGCACTGCCCAAGCTCCTAGGCTTGCATAGAGCATGTAAGAGTGCAGAGCTCTCAGAATAAACATGCCCCTGCAATGCAGAACAGCAGAAAGGGGTAAGAAATGAGCGAGACCGCTCATAGGTGTCCGCTTATCCCTACCAACAGTCCTCCATGTGTACAACAGCAACAGTATATATAAATAAAATGAAGAAATCCTTTTATTTTTTTTTTTTAAATCCAATTAAA
Source organism: Protopterus annectens (assembly GCF_019279795.1). Taxonomy (NCBI): domain Eukaryota; kingdom Metazoa; phylum Chordata; order Ceratodontiformes; family Protopteridae; genus Protopterus; species Protopterus annectens. The sequence continues at coordinate 1,891,556,312 of NC_056729.1, forward strand.
GCTAACCTATCGGTTAGCTACAGTTAAAGAAGCTTAAAAGGTTGAAGAGGATAACAAGGAAGATATAGGCAAATGAAGTGTAGTGGGCAGAGCATTCACCTTATGAATAAACATTCCTGGTTTGAGTCCCACTGCAGCACATTCCATTTTCCATGGCAAAGCAAGTTATGACCAATATTTTGTTGCAAAACCCACTAAATAACATATATTTATGAACTGGAGTACTGCAGGAAATGCACATGTGAAGCGTCAGTGTCATAATGAATAAGGCACTAGTAAGCAGGTTTAAGCACAAATAAGCAGTAGTAAGTATATTTAAACACTAGTAAGTGGGCTTAAGCCCGTTTGCACGACAGTAAGCAATGCCTACACTGGCTAAGCAATTCGAAAACTAACCCTCTGTAAGCAGCTGTAACGGCCGGTTATCAGTGCATACCGTCATACAAACCTGTGCACACCTGCTTACAAATGCTCAAAAGTGCCTTAATCACTGTGTATCCAGCAGCCGTTGTTCTGCCCATCAACAAAATAAACAGCCATGCAGGTCTCGAACCCAGGATCCTACACACCATAGCACATCCAGTAGTTATCCACCAAGCCATCACAGAAGTACAGAAGAATGAGATAGTAGTAAACATGTCCTCAGCATAGAATAACCAAACTGAACCTGTGAAAGGAATCAGTATACAGTCATATGTGCCATAACCCACCACATAACATAAATATGTGAAATGGAGTACAGCAGTAAGCCCGGAAGTGCAGTGTAATTGTAATAGAGTGTTGAAGTCCCCAATAAAACACAAGGACCCCACAGAGTGTACATACACATCAATCAGAGATACCAGGCATACATATAAGGTGTAATGAATAATAACGCAATGCCAACAAGGCGTTATAATGGAGGTCTAATGTAAGCAATGCTAAGCATTGCACAGGCCAGCTTAGTAGGTGTGAGCAATGTGTAGACAAGCTAACTCTTTGTGCCCAGTGGTATACCCCTTTAAACAATGGCAACCTTAGGTAAGCAGGTTTGTCCATAGTTTAGCCTTTTCAAAACCACCAATCATGGAAAAGTGTGGGAAATCGGCCCTACTTATACCCAACAGGTGGGAATACATCTCATAACTGGTTGTAGTTTCCCCTTGCAGGCACTATGGCAGTAAGGGGAGAAGGAGTGAGCTTCCAGGTGCAGTGCTGGTGCATCCAAGAGTCCAAGGTCATGGCAGGACTCCTAGTTAAAGACCATGCACAGAGACTGCTGCAGCACCAGTACCAGGGCTCCCAATACAAGGCGGAGGCCTGGGACAGTCTTGTCCATGATCTCACCAGTGCCACTGGCATACCCTGAACTGGTGAGCAGGTCAGGCACCACTATGCAGACCTGAAGCGGCAGAAGGGGGACCTCTTGGAGGAGTGGCTCCAAGAGGCTAGAGCATCAGGGGATGTTCCAGACGTGTGCATCACCCCAGTATGTGTGTAATAAGTGCCAGCTCAGGTATATCATGAATAATATGGCTAAATATTCCTCTTATGTCCCCCACAGCTGCAACGGAGTGGGCCGCAAACCAGGAGGCCCACATCTGCCACCTGGCACTGTTGCGACATGAGGCAGGTCAGTAATACTCATGCTTTTACTGTCATAGGAAATTAAAAAAAAGGTAGTAGTAAATTAATTGCTAATTTAAAACCTGTATTGCTCAAGGCAAGTACTGCATACACTAGAGAATATGGCCAGAACAGTCTCATATTGTTTGTATGGCAATAAAAGAGCAATATCCTGACAAAACAAGTCTAACTGTCGGACTGCATGTGTATATTCTGGTATCATATGGTAATGTAGATTTGCAATCATGTAATAGTACTGTAGTATTAAGCACTGTTACCCACACCATGCACCATAAATTGAATGTGTAGGAATGCCTGTTTATGACAGGTGTAATCACCAGAGGCCATTTAGTACAACTGAGAGACACATAGACAGTAAACAGGGAAAATGCAGACAACAAAAAACAAATCACACATGCAACTGAGGTGTGCACTGTTGTTTTTTTTAGCACACACAGCCACGGTTTGAATCCTGCCAGTGGTAGTAGTCTACACACAGAATCATACCCCACAACTGTACAGATATGTCCAGAATGTCTATTAAAGTGGCCCATATCTATTGCCTATCAACCTGCCCCCCTAGGAAATCAGTGGGATGATCCCAGATGTATAGGCAGCAAACAAGAAATGCAACTGATTGACACACATCTATGACAACAAACCTGGCACACTAGCAGCTCCCCAATGCCTTATGTGACTAAGAATCCACGTATGTCCCATTTACACCCCAACTTGTTAAGCTGTGGTCAGAGTGTGTACAGTAACAGAGTGAGATGTATGTGCATAATAGTAATGTTGAACCTGGTACTGTGTGTGGGAGCATTCAGGTAGTGCTAATAAACATTCCTCCCACAGGTCTGTCAGATACCACTGTGCCTAGAAATACAAGAATGATATGCAGTAGCTCTGAATAATGAGGTATTACACATCACTGTCACCCACACTATCCAGCAACATATAACTGTCTAGGAAATCTGTATAAGAATGTTCTTATACAAGGTCAGAATGCATAAGCGCAGGGGATTAACAAGACAGAAAGTAGATTGGAGGTATACAGCAATATCAATATATCAGACACAACTGTGATGGACAGTGTTTAAGGTGTAGCAGACACAGCCATGATCTGAATCCTGGGAGTGGAATTAGACTGCATTCAGATTCAGACCCCGCAACTGTACACATGAGGCCAGAATGTCCAGTATATGTGCCCATATCTGCTGCCTGTCCCCTGGTAAGTCTGTGGGATGATTTCAGATGTGTAACCAGCAAACAGGGAATACAAGTGATTGTCAACCATCATGAGAACACACCTGTTACTGTAGCAACCCCAAAACTGTTAGGAGAGTAATATTTCAAGTATGTCCAATCTACACTCCCATGTTGTCAAGCTGTGACCAGAGTGTGTACAGTAACAGAGTGAGATGTATATGCATAATACTGATGTGTAATCTGGAACTTTGTGTGGCAACAGTCAGGTAGTGCTAACAAACATTGCTCCCACAGGTACGTTGGATACGAACACTGAGCTGAAAAATACAGACCAGCATAACCTGTACTGGTACTGTCCACCCTGGTATTGTAGGGGATTGTGAGTGTTGCAGTTTCTCTGAATAATAAAATATCACTGGTCACTGTCACCCACTCTGTGCTACATAATATAAATGTGCAGGAAAGCATGTATGTGCATGTGTGTCAGGTCACTAAAGGTGGAAGAGGGCAATATTTTAGATATGTCCAGGCACACCAGCATGTGGTCAACACATGGCCAGAGTCTGTGCAGAAAGAGTTGGATAGCATAGTGCAAAACATCAAACCGGAATCCGGCCATATGTGTACAAACAGTCAGTGTTAACAAACATTCCCTCTACAGGTATACCAGGTAAGAGGTGTATACTGCAGGAAAACCAGTTCATGTGTAATGATGTCGACAGCCATATCACTGTCCAATATAAGTCTATAGGGTAGTATAATAAGACTTGTAAGGTACAGATAACAGCACTGACTAGGAAAGCAATGTGGAGTACAGGAATATACTACTTGTTAATTGACATCTTTCTCTCGCCCCCCACCTTATCTCCAACAATAATCAACATACCCACCCCAACTGGTATGTACTGACTCTGATAATGTCCAATTGTTTGATAAATATTTTAATGGTTCCCATGCATGTGCCATATTGAATTATTTCAACATTGTTGGCATGGTGCCATCAATGTACCTGCATGCTGTTCTTATTACCACTGTGGTCCCATATATGCATGTGTTTTGTTTTCTATACAACTGTTCTGTATCTGGTGTCCGGGTTAATGGGCATATCTATGCATGCAGTTATACCGAACCCTGTAATATGTTGACTATTACTAACCATATATGATTTTGAAATCTAAACACTATAGCACACTTGGGAAGGCCGGTCCCAGCAGACCCACCTGTCCCATCTCAGCTGGCCGAGGCACCAAGCACCAGCATGTCTGGGGCCCAACCCCGGACCTCCATGTCCGTTGGTCCTGCACCACCTTTGGGTGGAACCACCTCAGGGGATGGGGCTCACTCCCCCTGGGAGTGGGTGCAGAGAGGCAGCTGTCACCCATCACCAGGTCGAGGTCATGGTGTGTAGAGTGAGCAACTAGCAGTTTGATGATCTTTTATGCCAGCTCGAGGACAGTGTGTTGTGATTAGAGAGTCAGCCTGACTCTGTGGCTCAGCCCCCAGCACAGCCGCCTTTGGGGCTGTGAAGGTGGCGTGGTGACTGCCATTGGGTGGGGACCTCAGTCCCACTGTTACTACTAGGGGGCTTGTGAGCTTACGATATTCCAACACCCCTCCCCATCAAGGTGTTTATCCCCCACGTGTCATATACCACCCCTGTATGCATCTTGTGTGTCTTGTCTGTTAACCTACCCAACCTACCTCCCCGAATATAATACTACCCCTCCCCAACATCCCACTCTCATCTGAAAAAAAAAAGGGCAATCTGTTCCCACAAAAAAATCACACCCCATCCATAGCTGTCCATTTCGCACATGTGTCCACTGGACACTTAATCTGGTCTAATTGGCATTACAACTTATTATTGGTGTCCTCACCCCTCACTCAAGGGTTTGATTGTCCAAATCTACCTCCAAATTCAGTGCATATGCACAGCTGTTGCTGTAGAAGAAATGGGCAGCAATGGACCTTCCCTACACCCTTCCTGCACATCCCTAGCAAGTTTTCCTAGCCTTTCTGTCTTTGTACCACTTTTTCACCACTTTCCTATCAACCCTTTTTTCTTTTCTTTCAAAAGACATTAGTGCGGAGGTAAGCGGGAGTAAGCACTTTTAATCAGCAGCAAGCTGATTTAAGCCTGTTTTTGTGGGGGTAAGCAATACCTAGACACATTAAGCCATATAGAAGCTAAGTGAGTATAAGAAACTGGAACCGGACATTAGCAGTGCTTGTTTATGTGCAAACCTGTTTACAACTGCTTTAAAGTGCCTTAATCACTCTGTATCCAACAGCCTGTGTTCTGCCCAGCAACAGCCTCTGCAAGCCCTGAACCCAGAATACTGCACATCATAGACAAAGTGATTTGACACTAAGCCATACCAAACAAACATAAATCTCATGTTTTCAGAAACATATCATCCAGCCGAGTCATGCAACAGTACAGAGAATGTATACCAACAATTAGATGTATGTGTGTGTGTGTAAATATATTAATATCTAAACAGATACAACATATCTATATGTGTGTGTGTGTGTGTTTATATATATATATATATATATATATATATATATGTGTGTGTGTGTGTGTATCTATATATATATATATATATATATATATATATATATATATATATATATTTAGAAATATATACATATATATAAATATATATGAACATATATACATGCAAATGCCTACATCGACACATATATATGTCTACACCTATATGTCTATATATACACAAGTTACATATAGGTATGCAGATATATATCTATGTATGTATATACGGACATAGTTATATATATGTAAGGAGATGTATATATCTGTATAGGTATATATGGCCATACATCTGTAGATAGCAATGATAGATTAACAGAAACATATATATCCACATGCACCATTAATGGGGTTGAGAGGCCCCAAACAATATATGTCTTGTATGAATTGGCATACCAACCCACAGTCAAACACGTCCACCCTGCAATACACTTCCAAGTGTTGCAGATCTCATAACCAGGACCTGACACGACATGGGCACAAGATGTTAACAGTACTACATCCCACCTGTATGATGTCATGCTGGTATTGATAACATATCATGCAGTACAGTCTAGCTCCCATAGGAAATGTAAAATGTGGAAGCTATCAACATCCCCATGATACTTATACACAGACGCATATATGCAGATACAGATATACATATATGTATATCTATATGTATATGTGTATATATATATATATATATATATATATATATATATATACATGTTACTATACATATGCACGCAGAGATATGTACAGTAAGATGCATATGTAGAAGGTGCACACAATATGGAACAGCCACTACAGTTACCACCTTAACAACTGGACACTGTATGGGCCAACCATACAAATGACAATCGTTGCCTGCAACATGTACATACAGAGAGGTCATAGGAAAAAACACCATATACAGGTTTGCAGAAATGGAAAACCTTTATTTGTGTACTATTACAGTTCTATATGCCATGTCATATAGCTGTTCAGACACTGACATCCATATAAACAGAGTAGTGCAACTGTGAAACAATTATACTAATACAGTAGTCTGGAAAGGTTCACAAATGTTGCTGTCCAGGCCAAGTCCTTCAAATTGTACAATAGTAAAGACAGAGTGGGCCACAGGATACCAAACAATCAACAGTAAGTAATGCAGATGTATAGTTCAGCAGCTTCTATCTACCCTCCATACAAAATCACTAGGTGGTAAAGACTTCAGTTGACCAAATGGGATGTAACTGTTACATAACAAGGCATACCTGACACCATCACAAGCACACTGACAAACAGAACAGTCTGTATGACAGGAGGCAGTAGACCTGCATTAACCCTTAACCTTAAGGCAGCTTACCCCTGATACCCCCACATTTGTAACAGCCTAGGTCATTTATGGTGCACCCCCCCTACTCAATAATACAAGGCCATATACCACTGTTACATACACTGGCCTCTGGAGTGGATAAGGATACACAAGTATTGTGTAGGTGAAGCCCACACATATATGGCCCCAGCCCCACTATATATGTGGGGGATACAATAGCAGTGTACTGATGGCAGCAATGGCAGCATGATATACTCACAGCCCACTACAGCACAACCAGCAACAGCATGACATATGTGCAAAGCTTGGTATGTAGGTGAGGACAGAGGCTGGAACACAGGCCCATATGTGGAAAACTGCTGCTATACACTAAGCAAGTCACTAGTGTTTCAGGATAGTCTGTAACATACCCTTAGGGAATTGAGGTTAGATACATAGATGGATGTAGTAATGTACTGATAGCACTCAACACGCACACACTGCCAGTGAAATATCTGACACAGGACCTGTGTGTTGGACAGACAGAACATTATAGGCACAGCTCTGGCCACTAAAAGGATAGGCCCACAGTTGAGAACTATGCATACAGACTGCATTCCAAGGTAAATTAGTATGTACACACACACACACACACACACACACACACACACACTGTAACACCAGTACTATACAAAGCATAACACAACTCTACTCACAATCGGTCTGTAGTTCTGGAATGCCCTACAGATATGTAGCTGGCCTGAGTGGAATGGTTCTCCTGTAAGAGGTATTGCTACCTCCTGTCTGTAACACTAATGCCCACACACAGGTAGGATGTCCATCACACAGGAAAGGTAAAAGGACCACGTCCACATTATGTAGGGATTTATAGTAGGTGGTTGCCATGACAGTGGTAATTGGAAGTACTACACAGCAAGCTGCATGCAGTTAGCAAGTGTAGGGCACTGACTGGTGCAGAGGCCATCACATGATCAAGTGCATTGAGAGAGAGAGAGAGAGAGAGAGAAAAAAAGAAAGAGTAAGAGTAGGCAGAAAAAAAAATAAAGCTCATCACACAACAGCTGCAGATGCAGGCATTTAGCAAGCTGCCAGTCATAAAGCATCATTCCCACAAAAGGTATGTGATGTATACGTGCATGTATTATAATGTAGTACCTGGTCCATCAGAATGGGATAGATTATGTGGAATGAGTTATATGTGCCGTCAGGTGTTGTTGTGATGATGTTCAGCTGAACAACTGCTATGGACAATAGTGCCTGTCCCTGTGGGTAGTGGGCCATAGCTGTTAACTGTGCAGGTCAGCAGTGACAGACAAGATGTAAGCCATCATAGTGTGTGTTGTGTAATGGAAAGTATGTATATTATGTGGCCAGAAGCTGGAATAATGCCATTATAATGGACATGTGGGAGCCACAGCCCGCCACTGGCAGGATACTCAGGTGAATCTGTAATGTAGCATGTCAGAATGCCATAGGTGTGTAATAGAGTTACCTGCAATCAGGTCCCACATATACCCCACTAATGTCAGGCCGTGTCCATATGCAGCACCTGTCTGTGTTGTAGCAAGACAGAACAGTGCAGCTGTGCAGGAAGGTGTTGTGAGATTGTGGAGCTGATGTTTGAATGTACCCCACATATAGGTGTGCATATGTGTACATATGTCACATATATAATAAATAAGGATATGTATATCAGCATGTATGCCCAGAAATATACATATACCCATGTGTAGACATATATATGTGTACATATATATGACATCACATATATCCCCACATATATAGATATATACCTATATGCACATGTCTACATATGTACAAACACACACACACAAACTTATACGTATGTGAAGACATGTCCCCTAAATCACTACCACAGTGATGCGTGCTATGTGTGAGGCAGCAGCACATATAGCAATACACAAAGATATCTACAGCTGGCAGTGTGTGCACCATGGATGGGTATGTCATATGTTAGTCCCTTCTTGGCACCACATTGCCCTTGTCTGTAAAGCATGCAATGGGAATAATGGGAAGTATGGCAGGTACACATGTGGAGGTGGTCAGGATTGATAGATATAGAGGACAGTCTACAGGGGTGGTATGTGACACATGTGGTGGGTAAACACTGTGGAGGGTGTGTGTGGTCTGTGATGTGGATGCCCCATGGTCCCCAATATGGGCAAAATGGGAACAAGACTCCCACCAACTGCCACTCACAACAGCAGTCCATGTCCTGAAGGTGCCTGGCCTGGAGGCTGAGCAGGAGGAGCATGTTGGCCTTGTGAATGTGTACTGGATGCCTCAGATTGATGTACCACATCCCTCATATGTCTCTGGAGCCCAGTATGGAACATACCCTAGACCTGAGCTCAGGGGACAGGAACATGTTTGTGTGTGCCCTGAGGGGGGCCAACATCCCCTGGGTGGTTCCACCTGATGGTATTGCTGTAACAGTACATGAGGAGGCCCCAGGTTAACACACACATGTGATATGGCCAGGTATCATGGGCAGATAGCTGTGGAGAGGGGGATCAGCTGGTCAATAGAACATATACATGTTATTGTGTCACTGTTATAGAACATTTGTTGATAGTACTAGTGTACACAATCCCGGTACATGTCCAACAGCATGCATAGATAACCCCAATAACACAGACTGTCAGATGTGCAGAAATCTCAGAGCAGCCATATACGTAACCACTGGCATATATGTAACCATAGTGGCCATGATAATGGCATGCAGGTGAATAGTCTGTAACAGGCCAGCAATGATAGTGTCTACACAGGGGACATGGCTACAATCACATAGCAGAAGGTGTGGTACAATACAACATCCATCCAAATGGTAGTTAAGCTATAGCCATACCTAAGAAGTTGTGTGTACAGTCTGTTGAAGCTGATATGGTGGTGGTGGTGGGGGGGGGGTGACAGAGATGTGTATTACGAACTGTGGTAACCTTGCTGTATAAGTTGCTCAGGCCTGTTTCCATCTTTATGTCTTTCAAGCAAGATATCACATGGCAGGTTACCTGTGTATTCAGAGGATGGAAATTAGGTCATCATCAACCACTTGGTACATCACTACCAGGTGCCCTTTGGCAGGACAGACCATGAGCAGCAGGAGCAGACCACCCTGTGGAATGATCTAGTCCACAGGGTCAATGATGTCGGCCTGCATAACAGCAGTTATGAGCAGGTCTGGCATCATTGCAGCGACCTGCTTCACAATGCCCGTTGGCATGCTGCTGCAGTCCGGGGAATCACCTTTCCACAGGGGGAGCCATGCCATCCATCCCCCCTGACATGTGCGGAGAAGCTCCTGGCCAGCCTAGTGGCACCTGCCCATCCAGAACACCAACAACCACTGGACCCCATCGTGGAGGTGGGTGTCACCTACTCAACAGCCAAGGAGCATGCAGGTAAGGACACAGGGCACATCTGTAGACCACTGTTGTGTAAATATCCACAGTGGTAGAGGTAGATCATGAATATCTGACATGTCATAGATATATTGTGTTGCTGCATTGTTGTGATAAACAGATGTTCAGATGTGGTAGACATTGCATTTTCACCCTCTTATGTAGGTCCCTCCAGGATAACAACAAGGCAGCAGCCTGTAGCTGGTGTGTACGTCTTATACAGATGCATGCCAGCACACCAGGCATGTAATGGTGATGGTATATTCCATGCACACATCTAACACACCTACCCTGAATGCATGCTGTACATGTGCATATATTGTTGCTGTGAAATGCACGGTCTCACAGGGGCGACCATGATGGGGTATTGAAAGGGTATGTCACACACCTGCATGATAACTAACATCCTGTCATTGCAGAATGTGTCCACAGGGAGTAACATACTGTTGGTAGACATGGCCTACAGTAGTGACATGTTCTGAACAACACCCATATACAGTGCAACACCAGTGTATATACCTGTAGGACAATGACAACTGTGCAGAGATACATTATGGCATAAGGCATTACAGTAGTCCACATTATCAGCTGGGTCTAGGCTGCAACATGTGGTGTTCAGTGTATGGGACACTGCAAAGTGACACTAATGTGTAGGGCTTAGCTGTCATGCATCTGCATAAAAGCTGAGGGGGGTCTCAACATGACACACTGGTACACTGCAGCAGGGATCCTAAGGATGGTATGAATGGCTCTATCTGCATTTAGTCAGGATCAGGACCTGTGGCAGCTGTAACCCTATCCACACTGCAATAGTGATGGCATTGTGTGAACACATGAGTAGAACTTGCAAACATGCAGAATAAAGGGACATCTGTAGGGTAGACTGAATATACACTGGCAATTTCAGAAGGCCCATGCTGGTATACCTCTGCCATGAGCAGTGACTGCTGTAGTAAACACAACAGGTGTGATAAACCATCATGATAAGGGTGTGCACACATATGCCAACATGGTGTGTATGCATTGCAGTCAGCAGCCACACACCTAACACAATCTGTAGACACTGCATGTGAAAGTACAGGACATATGTCACATACGAGGCTTGTGTACTGCTAAGATATACACTGCTGTGGTCCCATGGCAGATCAAGGACGTGTGTGTAAAATCAATAAAGGTGTGTACACCCCCCCATAGCCACAGTACACTCTGATGGTTGTCAGTGTAAGCATTTATGCAGTGGTCATGCATGGTCTGTTGATGTTGACAGCTGTAAAGCAGGCATCAGGCATTCAGCAATGGCAACAGTCCACATATCATCCCAGGTATGTGTTGCTGAGAAACATAGGGGCTGTGAGTAGTAAAGCTGACATAACTGACACAGTACTACACATTCCACAATGGGTTGTACATTTGTGAGTTGTGGTGCACAGTACATGGCAGGGTGCACAACAGGTGCACAGCAATACTGTGTTCATGGGTGCAGTGGTATCCAGAGGAAGGGGCATCACCTAGTCACAGCACATGCATCACACACATGTATATTGTTGCTAGCATGGATTGACTATAGCTGAACTGCATACTGTTCTGTACCATATGTTCTGCATGTTGGCAAATCGGTAATATGAGGACTACATGTATGATCATTGTGCAACCTCACCTCTATGTGTGTGTGTGTGCATACAGATGGTTAGTTAGTTTGCCTGCAGGGTCACTCTGGTGAAGTGGTGGGAGGTAGATGCATGTATGATGCATGTGTGCATGTGTGTGTTTGTGTGTGTGGCCATGTATGCACATGTGTGATTGTGGGGTGTTCATACAGCTGTACCCACCCTTTGGGACCGTGCAGTACATGGACATGGGCAGCCACATTACACCCCAGGAATACCTGTCATGTGTGTAATCACAGGACAGCAAATGGTATAATATGGTTTGTAGCATGGAACAGGCATCCAGAGGGAGGGTAGACTCCAGGTACACACTTAATATTGCAGTCAGCAGAGAGGTCACCTAAAACCCATACATGCAGCTCTACAGATGCATTAGGGAAGTAATAGTCAACACCAATGACTGTAACCAAATATTACAGGTGTCACATGATGGGCTGATGGAGCAGCATATCTGGCATGTACTGAGCATTACATACACGTGACACACCAGTGGGACCTATTATGGATACAACATAGTAGCCCACACATATAGGGGCCATGCACATCATTCCGGCCATACAGAGGGTGCATACCGAATGACAGCAGTGAGGCCATGTAAATGCAATACACACAGGTCAGGCAGATAAATTAGCAACAGGCCTTGTGTTGTGGCTGCTTGTGTGGGCATTTAGAGGACTGTGATGTTGATGAGTGGTATCAATGTGTGTATGTTAACAAGTGTGATGTAGGATGGGGTAACACATGAATATATACATGGGACTGTCTGTAAAGCCATGGACAGGTGGGTATTATGGAGGGGTGTGTGTGTGTGTGTGTGTGTGTGTGTGTGTGTGTGTGTGTGTGTGTGTGTGTGTGTACTGTTAGGCAATGCTGTACAGGTTTTAAAATGTGTTTTATTGTTTTCCCCCACAGGTGATGAGGTGGATCAGGGTCCCTCCTGCACCCAATCTGATGTAGGTGTCCATACAGACACCAATGATGATGATGATGATAATAATGTTGAGGCACAGGTGGAGTAGCCATGGGCCGACACTGTGCCAACATTTGACATCCCCCTTTTAGCCACCCCACCCCCCGCACACAGTTTCAGTGCCTATACATACCACATCACCAGTGGCCATAGTAGAAGGACAGCTGGCATTTACTGGAAGTGCACAGGAAAGTGTGGTAACCATGCCTACTGTGTCTGGTTGCAGCAGGCACAGCCAGATGTCTGGCAGGCTGCCACATAGGCAGATGTCCTAGGGTGCTTGTGGTAGGGCCACTGGATATCATGCCCCTGGCAGAAGCAACATAGCTGCTACCAGCAGAAGCATGTTTCAGGCTGTAATGGTGGCACAGGTACGTATTGAGCATTACACCAGACAGGGTCTTAGGGTGCAGAGGGCTGCTCTTGCATCTGTAAGTGAAACCTCTGTGAACTGTCAGGTGTCATCCGTGCTTCTACCAAGCAAGTGAATAGATGGCGTGATGAGATGATGGCCCTCATTGGCCATGGTGTGTCTGTGCTTCAAAATGTGGTGGGGATGCGGCGACGCCTGTGTGGACGTGGGCCAGCAACACCAAAAGCTGGCAGTCAATGTGGACATGCTAGGACACCAAGGAACTCCCATAGTGGCAGTAGCAGCCCCGGCAGTGTGTGTGGGGGGGTGTGCTGTCCACACCACAGCAGGCCATGTGCACATGGTCCAGGCCAGTCCCAGGACAGACCTGGTACCAGCGAACAAATGTCATCCGCACGTGAGAGTAACACATTGACGCCTATACCTGGATGTGCCCGCGGAATCCCTGGCAGGCACATTCCACGCATCCATGGCCAGAGGCAGTGAACTGCACACCCTGCCAGGTATGGTCTGCAGCTGTCCATAAACATCTGTGTAGGGCAGCCACATGGCAGAACTGTGTGCATGCATACCCACACACTATGCAAACACACCTAGGACAACCCCATACCTACACAAACAACATCACCTCAGCCAGATCCCCAGAGTACACCCCTCATCCACACACATGGTGTCAAATGTATGGCCCACCCTCAGCCTTTGGCAACCCAACACCACACCCTGTACATATGATGATACCTGTGCCCCTTCCCTGTCATCCATGCAATTGGTACAGGGACAGGCTGATATGGTTCTGATGCAGATGGTAACTGTACAACAGTGTACCACAGTCCTGCATTGTAAAATATTGTAGGGAGTAGAGTGTGGGGCATATTTGGCATATAGTGTAGCCATCCAACAATGATGCCTTATAGCTGTTAGTAACACTGGTTGGCTGTGGTCTCTAACATATTATCCAGTTGTGTAGTAGGTGTTCATGTGTCAGCATGAGGATGCCCAGTGCATATGATGATACCTGTGCCCTATCCCTGTCATCCATACCATCAATGCAGGGACAGGCTAATATGGTTCTGATGCACATGGTGACTGTACAACAGTGTACCCAATCCTGCAGTGTAACATGTTGTATGGAGTAGAGTGTGAGGCATATATGGCAGGTAGTTTAGCCATCCAGCAATGATGCCTTATAGCTATTAGTAACACTGGTTGGTTGTGGCCTCTAAAATATTATCGATGTGTGTTGTAGGTGTACATGTGTCAGCACAAGTATGGTCTGCAGTCATATTGCACAATGGGGTATGTCACTGTGCTGACACCATGGCTGTGACATATCTGCGGTACAGTCGAACACATTTCACAGGTTACTATACTGATTATTGCCTGTGCCACATAGACAGATGGCCCGCTGAGGTGTGTATACCCTGCAACCTGATGTAGACCCATCCACATACATGCACTCTGTTACTTACCAACACTGGGACTAGACCCCCTACCTAGTTATATCATGATACTTACATGTGTGGCTTACATTGCTCACACCGCACAGTGTTTAGGGTGAGGTGTGTCCCAGGTTACAAGGCACATGCAGAACACCCCCTGGCATGTACATTATGATAATAGGGGATGTAATGGGTGTATATTGATGATATTTAGTGTGGCATACCATCATATACACATTTACAGACACATAACAGCCAGACACACATCTGAGATACCAGGGCCTATCGCTGCTAACTACCTTGACCATGTCTCCAATGTATTACAAGTTGGCTGCACACATCACATGCATAACTGGCTTGGATTGTGGTAACAGTTACCTGTATGATTGATAGTGACAGTGGTAACCATAACGTGGTATATGGCACATATACCTGGTGTACCTTGGTGTAATAACAGTGTACACAGCACTCACATCCTCCACTGGATATTGTACTCCCTGAAACCCATAATGACACTCTGCCATACCCACCATCACATATTGGCCACGGCTGAGATACAACCCATAGTATACCCCAACATTGGTACTACAGGGGTACGCATCTCATGCACATGCCACATGCATAGTAGGGCGTCAATCAAGTGTAGGTTGCCTGTACATATCCCAGCTGGATACCTGCCATCTGCACATCTGTACAGGGACTGACAGTCATCAGCTTAGCAGGTAGCTATGCAGTAAAATGAGTGCATTGACAGATCAGTAAAGGGTATATACTGTGACACAGCTGACGCACCAGGGATACAAAATCATCGGTGTCAAGCCATGCTCACAGGTGTGCCTGTTGTCAGTACAAAAGTAAGCACTCTGCTCTTGCCTGGGTTAGCACGTTCAACAGTAGTACTGTCATGATACACTACATGCCAGTGTGACAGCACATACCCTGGGCTACTTCACCTGTATGTCACACTTTCACACAGATAGTGCTGTACAGGCCTCATATATGTCTGTGTCCCACACATGACACTCACACCCCTTGCTACTGTAATGACAGCACATAGGTGCATGTATTGTACATGGCATTTTATACACTTATTACAGGTTATCAGACTGGGTTGTGTGTCCTGTTTACCAGGGCTAAGCTATGCTTAGCAAGTATCAACATTGCTGCAATATAACAGCCAAGCTAATTTATGCACTGGTAAGTACTGCCTCCACAGTGTAAGTGCCTGTACGTTTACCCATAGCTTAGAACCTCTTAGCTTCATGCAAACACGCTTAAAGCTGCTCAAAACTGCCTTAACCACTTTGTATCCGACAGTCCTTGTTCTGCCCAGCAACAAAATGAACAGCCCTTGCAGGTTTTGAACCCAGAACTCTTTACACTTAAAGTTACAGCACTTAACCACTACTCCATGACCACTGTGGAAACAACTGTTGTTTTACCAATATAGCTGTCAATACACATATTGAGTAAATTGAACAATCGACTTTACTTCCTAAATTGTGTAGTCCTTGTTATTAATATGACTGTTGCATCACATATGTAGTTTTATCATAATGTACATATAGCAGATACATACAGTGAGATACATGTGGGAGGGTATACACAACCGTGATGTTTACTCATGACAGGAATATGGTTGTATACATATCATAGGTGTATATATGTCTACATGTACATACACATGCATACCCATACATATGTCTGTATACACATCTGTATAGTGCTACATATATATGGCCATGTGTACATCTTTTCGTATGTACATATGTATACATATTTATACATATATGTCTATATACATATGTGTATATATAGGTATATGTATGTGTACATATAGATATATGTGTATACAGCTATATATGTATACACATCCTATGTGTACAGATATGCCTAGTTATGTTGTTATGTTGGTATGTATATGTATATATATATATATATATATATATATATATATATATATATATATATATATATATATATATAAAACTATATGCGCATACATATCTATTCTGATATACCTACTACTGTCAATATATCTGTAGATATCCATACATATATGTGCATCTGTATCACTATCTGTATATGTGTAGACATATATTGCTCTGTATATGTATAGATCTGGGTGTGTATATGTATATCTATGTACATGTATACATACCCATCTATATATGTTGATATGTATATGTGTAATCAGATATATAGATATCTGGATAATTATATGTACATATATTTTCACCATATGTCCTGGACATGGAGTGTAGCCCTACCCCAGCCACTATAGTCCCAACTTCGTAGTGCAAGGGGATGTCAGGTATGTATAGTAGCTATATTAGTAGACTATTGCTACTGTAATTGGGATTGTCTTCACAGACATGGTGTGTGTGGGAAATCACATCTACTTTTCACATTTGTGCCATTGGTTACTGACAGACATCCTAAGGACATCATAGTAAAGTACCTCTGCTAGCACATAATGCCCTTGTGGACAGCCACATATGGTAAGCTGCCAATATATGAGGACATTCTAACACAATCTGTATAGTCCAGAGGTATACACAGAACCCCTTAGTGCAAAACATGTGTACCTTGCCTGAAAATTGGATGTTAACAGATAACCACTGGTACAGGGGTGCCATGGCCACATACTACCCACTATATATTGACATACATCTGTACAGCATCCCACTGCTCTGTCTGACATACATGACTGTTAAGGGAGGCCCGGCAGCAGTACATCTGGCAAGTATCTGCAGATGACATCTCACTGGGTAAGTACACTAAGCTGCTAGGCATGTAACAATACACTGTGAAGGCTACAGGCAGACTGGCTCAACACTGGCACGCATATCCTATGGGGGAATGCACATGTACCTGCATATATAGCAGGCTCTACAAATTGCCACAGCACAGGGTAAGATGCACCTGTGTGAAAGTGCATAACCACAACCAATGTGAACACAGCCACAGCCACATATGGTAAGCTAGCATAATATTACAGTATATGGACTATCTGTTCAACACCATCCTCATATGTGCCACTCACAGACTAATACTACATATACTGGGCTGCTACACAGTTTGGTCTGATGGCTGTCTGTGGTATGGGACATGTGTGTGTATGGCCCTACAAACATGTAAGCCAATGTGGTAACATACAGTGGAGCAGCATGTAACATCAGATAGGATGGGACCTAGAACAATAACATCTACCACAGTCTGTACACAGGCTGAAGTACATATTAACAATACACACACTGCTGACATTCACCATAAGTACACAGACCTCAGTATTGTACAAACAACCACAGAATGCCCAGGTTATGACATCAAATATAACTCCTACTGTACATAACATGTGTAACAGTCTGATATCTCACTGGCTTGTTATCAGATATGATGACACTAATAATGGTGTACAGACATATGCACCTCTTAATGCATGACATATGTACACAGGTTGACAGAGTTGTGGCTGGAAGCACATACACAGGGTTAATATTGACATATTGATGTGATAACCTCATACATTTACTGTTGTAACAGGGTTTGTGGCAACATATGTCCTAGGAGGGATATGAAGTCAGTAACTGTCATGGCTTCCAACATCTACAGACTGCAATCCTCACACTACCTTCTGCAGTTCACAGATAGATGCTCTGTGGGTAACACATGAAACTAAAGGCACAACACACTGCCCAGTCTGCAGATGACTCTACAGATGGCCATCAGCTGATCATGAGCATCACTTAAAATACACATGCTGCTGCCTAAGCAAAGCAGGTGTAGGACTCCACATCCACCAGAGAGGGCATTGGAGAGGCAGACAGAAGCAAAGATAAGTCAGGGAGGGGTGGGAGAGTAAAACTTAAGCATGTTTGTGTCACACACCAACCAGCACAGGGCATCAAACCCCAGATGACTATGTAGTGCTATCACATTTCTATGCAGTTATTGGATGCTCCACATAGGTTACATGTTGTGGAGTCCTCAGAACGTATTTGTGATGGTGAGTGACATCTGCAACAGGGATATGGTAGCTATACTGTAGGTGTAGCACACGTGCCTGTCCACATGAACAGGTGCCAGCATCAATACAGCCACATTCTCACAGGGACGCTCACACATTGACACACTTGGCAGGGCCAGGAATACAACCCATCACTAGTGAGATTGCCACAACACATTACTGTGCAAGTATCACATGCACCTCAGGGGTCATACAGAGGTGATATGGCCAAAGGGTATGGTGAAGTGTCTGACATCAGACAGCATGCTTCAGTATACAAATGGGGGTTCTAGTGAGCGTGGATGTGATCATACGCATCATACAACACACAAACACACAGGGTGCCAGCACTGACATGCATGGGTGCATTTCTGCATAGGACTCTGAGGATGCCTTTTTAGGTGAAAGCGCTTAGTCGGTGGACTTGTCTGTGAATAAATTCTCCTGGTTTTTCATTGTTGGTCCTTGATTCAGGTTCCTGTTGTTGCCTTTTGTCATTTTTTGCGGTTTTGCTGTGCCCTTTTATAGGGTTGCATTTGTTTCCTTGGTTCATTTCTGCATAGGTGTGTGGTGGTTGACTGTGCCAGATGGCTATACAAGGCTAGGTGTGGGGTATACCTTGGCATCAGGCCACATGACAGTGGTCAGCATTGTGGATCAGGACTGTAGTTTCTGCATTTGCTCACACAGGTGGGCATTGTATCCCCCATCCAGTCACCTGGGTGACTATTTTGTGTGGCCAATGCTGTATTTCGCTTGCCATGTACATGTTCCTTAGTCCATGACATGGACAGTGTCTGGGATGTGCACACCTCCCACATGCAGGTACAATGCCATGTGGAATTGTACCTGGGGTGTCTGACCCATGTTGTGTACACAGATTATCATCAGATGTGCCAGTCTTGGCCACCTGTGGTGGGAACTGGTAATGGACAGCAGGTTTACTCTGCACCTTCAATGATAGCATGCTAATAGCATTCCCTGGTGCCAGTGGTATCTTTCCATACATGGCATGTTTTCAGGCATGATATGTCCTTTGTGGGTCACATGTGATGGCACTACAGGTGTTGCAGGTGTCCAGTGGGGAACAAGGGGTAGATGCACTGTCTGCATGTACATGCCTATTGGACAGATGGACAGGGTACCATGCCCTCTGTAGCCTACTGCAATCACTCCATAGTTACTATCAGTGGCCAATATGCAGTGTACTACCCACATATTGGTTGTTGCCCAGGCATGTGTGTGTGTATGTGTGTATGAGACATGGGTTGAGAGTGTGCTCTGGGTAATACTGGGGTTGCTAACTGTGATTGCCTGGCCTTGATGTCATGCATGGATATAGATGTGCACCCCAGCCTCTCGGCTATTTCACATCAGTTATCCCTGTATGGCGGACACTGGGGAGAACTGGGATTTACTATCCTTCCCCTCATTTGCATAGGATTGCCTGCTAATGCATAGTTACATGTCTGACACTGAGCCTCCCCCCTTAGCAACCACTACTCACTGGCGATGTTGTCTTCTGCCTGCCATTGACTTGCATGGCATAATGCTGATTTTAGTTAGAATGCTTAATTTAGGTTCATTTTGTTATTTTCCTCCTATCCCATTTGCGCGCCGCTGCCCTTAGCTTAAACAGCCGAGATCAGCTAAAAAAAATTAAAAATTGATTTTTCCATTTTTTTTTTACTGTTTGCAATGCCAATGGCCTTATACTAGGCCATTGGCATGCTTACTACATAATATGCAGCCTTTATTTGGCGCAGTCACATCTCCATTTTGGATTTTGCAGAAATGTACTTGGTTACTGAGTAGATTTCTGCAGATAGCACTAGTCCTGCACGGATGGTTGCAAGCTTCCTGGATTGCCAAATCACCTTATTTGCATGGATTTCTCCTGCAAATGGGGTGATTTGCATACAAGTGCTTAGTCTGTACAGGAGTAGTGCAGGAGCATTCGTGCATGCCCCTGCAGTCTGTTCTTGGATCGCACTGCAGACATATTGCCTGCTTGAGCTCCTGCATCTTGCACTCCATGCAAGCTTTAGAGAATCCAGGAGGTGGGCTTGAATTCTAACATTAATTTATTTAATTTCGAAGAAAGAAGTTTAATCTTAGCTTCATCCCAAATAATTAATAAAAAATACTCTAATAATTTCGGGTAATTATGTTTTGTCTTTTCAGGCATCACATTTTTTTCTAGATTCTGTATTCATCCAAAGTATTTATCAGTTAAAATTATATATCTTTTTTTAAATCTCATGAAATATATGACACTAGAACCATCTAAAAGGTTAGGCCAACAAATAATAATATTACTAAGTTTTAATTTCAATACCAAATGTGGGATTTTGCTTTCATAAACTCCTCTTGAAAAAGCTAAAGGAAAAATAAAATAAAAAAATTAAAAAAAAAAACTTTCAAAGATATATACACTAAAGAAGAAGTGGTCCAGTGGCTAAATGTCTAGCCAGATCAAATTACAAGAAATGCAATATCATGAATGGCTTTAACAGATACAAATCGTATTGTAAATCAGATAGCTTTAGAGAATAAAAGACAAGGTAAAGGTTTTCATAAACTCCTTCATGAGGTTTAATACAAATCAAACTGAAATACTACAATTTAAACGTTTTTGAAGTCAAATGACCAAATGACATCATGTTCCTATTTAAAGAAACAACATAATTTACCTTTCTGTTGTAACAGTTTTAAAAAAAGGTTTTAAATTCACTGCTCCATTTAAATGTGGTGATGCATCAACATGCAATTCATTAACAAACTTACATTCTAAGTTTTTAGTCTTAGTTATTAGGTCACCTCCTCTCTCTAATGGAAACAAATATCTCAATATTCATAAAAGTAAAAAAGTGCCCTTGACCTACAGCATCTAGATATTTGTTGTTTGAACTCATCTCCTTATGTCATATAAATGGTTGCATATTCTGTCCTTCAGTCTACACTTGTTTTTACTTATAGAAAAAGCTTCATGGCCTTCAGAGAGGACAAGGCATATCATATTTTTTTGTATTACAAGTTGAATTCCCATTAATGAAATAGTTTGTCTACGTACTGGATGAATAAAATTATCTGTTGCTCCATTATTTAAATATTCACAAAAGGTACAGGAAATGTACCTTTTTTAGAATTAATGAATATCTAGAGAAATGATTTGATTATTTATAACATAGCTTAGTTTTTATATTCAGTGCTTTTTTATATCTAAAACATGATACATGCTAATAATCTTGTAAAGCTGTATCATTTAAACCTTGCAAAATAAACCAGACCTTAACCTCCTATATACCCTCAGAGGGAGAGTTATATGTGTGCAGAAATGTAATTTGATTATTATACCTTCTTTCTTGCCCCTCTTTTGTAACCCTATCTCCCAGATTCTCAGAATTCTTCATGGCGTGCAAGATCGATGCAGGAGCTCAAGCAGGCAATATGTCCACCATGCGATCCAGGAACAGCCTGCAGGGGCGTGCACAAGTGCTCCTGCACTAATCTTGCACGGACGAAGCCCTTGTATGCAAATCACTCCATTTGTAGGATAAATCAATGCAAATGAGGTGAATTTGCTATCCAGGAAGCTTGTGACCACCCAGGCAGGACTAGTGCAATCAGCAGAAATGTACTCGGTTAGTAACCGAGTACATGTCTGCAAAATCCAAAACATGACAGCCCCAAATAAATGCTGCATATCATGTAGTAAGCATGCCAATGGCCAAGTATAAGGCCATTCGCATTACAAACAGTACAAACATTTTAAAAAAAAATCAACTTTTAATTCCTATTAGCCAATCCTGGTTGTTTAAGTGTAGGGCAGCGGCGAGCAAACGGGATCATGGGGAAAATAACAAAACAAACATAAATTACGCATTCTAACTAAAATCAGTATTCTGCCATGCAAGTCAATGGCAGGCAGAATACAACATGGCCAGTGAGTAGTGGTTGCTAAGGGGGGACGCTCAGCGTGAGACAAGTTACTATGCATTAGCAAGCAATCCTATGCAAATGAGGGGAAGGATAGTGAATCCCAGCTTTCCCCAGGATGTGAGGCAGGTCCCAACAATGTAAGAGTATGAATAGCTGGTTGCAAGCCTAGGAGGTAGGTGACATCATGGGGGTGTGAATCAGGCATACTGTAAGAGGATTGGAGCCCTGTGGCTCGGGGTTGCCCCCAGCTAAGCACAGCTAAGAAAGGGGTGTGTCCAAACCTGCCTAGCAGTCTTTACAAAGCCTAAGCGGGTGTGCACGACATGCACCAAGTCGTACAGGAAGAAAACAGAGGTTAAACCAGGAAATAGCAGCAGTGTGCACATTTGAGCACTCTGTTTGCGCGGCGCACACATGGGCTTAAACAGGAATGCAATGGAAAGGGAAAACAGCAGTCGGAAGGTAATCAAGGAGAACTAGCTTAGCTGGCAGGTGAAATGTATCAGAATCAGCCAATTATACAGGCAGCAGACCAGCCCAGCCCAGAACACTACTCTACACTAAGCAAGCATCTTCCCCTCTAGTTTTTCCCACACTCTACACCACCAGTGTAAACAAGTGGGGAACGTTTAACACTCACAACTGCAAAATGTTAGGGGCTGCAATAGCTACCATACAACAACTTGTGGAAGAGGCTGAGGGTTGTGAGGATGCGAATGCTGCTGAGCAACCCACAGTGAGGAGATGGAGAAGAGTGTACAGACCCAGGGTAACCTACCAAGGGCTACATGAGCTGGAGATAGTGGAGTGCTATAGGGTGGACAGGGACCTCATACAGTAAATTGTTGAGTTGTGCCGGCCACGCCTCACACACAGAACTAACAGAGGGGAACCCATCCCAGTGGATACAAAGGTATGTGTAGGCCTAAGAATACTAGCTACAGGTACCTTCCAAAGGCCAGCCGGGGATATGATGGGGATCTCACAGGCATCAGCATCCAGAGTACTCCATCAGTTCCTGGATGCCATGCCAGCACATGTCGGTGAGCATGTATATTTCCCACAATATGCAACTGTTCCACCAAATAGCAGAATACCCTGAGGTAGTGGGTGCTATATACTGCTTGAACATATGCATCAAAGCACCACCCAGTGAGTGGGGTAGGGTCTACATCAACCGAAAGGGCTTCCCCTCCATCAACTGCCAGGTTGTGTGTGATGCTCAGGGCATAATAATGAATGTGTGTGCTGGCTGCCCTAGAAGCTATCACGATTCCCACATCTGGCATCTGATGCAGCTGTACCACAGATTTGCCAATAGGGATATCCCCATGGTCACCGAGTGGGGGATGATGGATACACACTGGAGCCGTGGCTGAAGACACCCATCAGAAATGCACACACACCCAAACAAGAACTCCATAATGAGGCACACGCACAAACAAGAATCATAATAGAGCATGTGTTTGGGATGCTCAGATCAGAGTTCCAGTGCCTGGATACATCCAGTGGAGCCTTGCAGTACTCACCAGCTACATGTTCCCAAATTGTTCTTGTATATGCCATGCTACACAATATGATCCTGTAGAAAAAGCTGTAGCAGGAACAGCATGGGGCAGGGCCACACAGCCCCCCATCATTGCCAAGTTCTGCACGGGCACAGAGTGACTCAGAGGAGGAACAACCTGAGCCTGTCCCAGTAGGCAGAAGGAGGCATTCCCAGTATTCCCTGGCCTTGGCAAAGAGGCAATGTA